>NC_089848.1:11917155-12217155 GCF_035609145.1 Eleutherodactylus coqui | reverse complement strand
TCTATCTATCTATCTATCTATCTATCTATCTGTCTCTGTGTATAGATAAATATCTATATAAATATATAGAAATACATATATATCGATATATATTTTTATGGATTTCTACCCAAATATATGGATGTATACATATATAGATATATAGTCATGTAAGGCTGAAGAAAAGACATGCCGTGTGTATAATTTCTTCAGCCTATGATGTGTTTTATTTTCTTTATTCTCAGTATTGCTAGGATCTTCCCAGTATAATATATAGCAACCAATCGCAGCACAGCTTTCATGTAACCTGAGTAGTATAAGAAGTATCAACCAATCACAGCACAGCTTTCATGTTGCCTCAGCAGTATAATATATAGCAACCAATCACAGCACAGCTTTCATGTTACCTTAACAGTATAAAAAATAGCAACCAATCACAGCACAGCTTTCATTTTACCTCAGCATTGGCTGCGGAATCTGCTTTTTATTTTTCAATAACCAACGCATCGGGTAAAATTGGCGCGACTTTCCCGCCGGTTTGAAACCACCCTAGAGAAAATTAGGGCAAAAAGATGGAGAACTGGGAGGTGACCCGCTAATCTCTATGGTGCTGTAATTTGGGTAAATCCAATAGGAGGTGCAGCACGTTTCTGTAAAACCAATAGAGGGCGCTGTTATGTTACTGTAGAAACCAATGGACAGCATGGCAGAGGGGCGGAGAGGGGGTGGAGAGGAGGCAGAGAGGAGGTGGGAGCTCAGTTCTCGCTCCTGGCTCTTCCAGCCCCCCCCCCCCCCCCCCCCCCCCGCAGATGAGGACGACGTATATCGGCTCGGCGTGAAAACCGAGCCGATATACGTTCGTGTGAATGCACCCTAAGCCAGACGCCTGCTGCACACTGAGGAGGGGCAATCACCATGAAACAGTCTGTCTGTGCATGGCTTCCTGGCTTGGTTTAATATTCCCAATCATTGTTAAGGCTTGTGATAAATCACTTGGATTTGAAGGAATGCTGCATCCAATAGATGGCGCTATAGAGGTATTTTCTTATCCTTATTTGCATAGATATCCCAGAGGAGCTAGCATCACCTTATAAGTTTTCTTACTCATTTTTTAGGTTCTCAAACCCCTCTTCTGTGTGCAGTGCTTGGGTAGTGACTATACCATCCCCTGACCCATTTACCCCATGGGTGTCTCCACATACTTTTTGGGTGCTCTCCTTAAGGAGACACAACACCGCTTCTGACCCACATAGGAATGTGAACCACAGGCCAACTAGGGCTGAGGAGATGGGCGCATTGTCCAGTATCACATGTGTAGTCTAACAGAGCTTACTTTGGGTAAGTGAGAGTTTTGGCCCATGTGAAAGGGGAATTACTGTATGCTAAACTGTTCACTTCATTTTCATTACCTTCTATGACATTTATGGAAATGACACGGCACAGATTATTGTTAGGGGTTCCATCACAGTCCCCTTGTGTAGCCGCACCGCCTCCACGCTCCCCTCATGTAAGCCCACTTTCCTAGTGTAACCGTATTGTCACCACACTCCCCACATGTAACCATACCACGGTTCGAAAAGTGTCATAATAGAGCCTTAAAGGGGTTCTGTCATTAAAAACAAAAAAATATATACTTACCTATTGCTCCCCAGGCAGCCTGCTTACCTCTTCTTCTTATCCCAAATCTTCTCCTGGAGCCGCTTGTCACTTCGGTCACGTGACCTCCAGCAACCTGATTTTCCTCCATCCGGTCAAAAAGCGTACATTGCGCTACCTTCCGCTTCCTTCAGGTCAATGTACGCATACGTCACTAGTGACGTATGCGTACATTGCCTTCTCAGGAAGCGCGGAATGAAAGCAGCCGTGCGAGACAATGGCGCGACTGCGCATGCAGCTATCCTGGAGATAGCTATAGTCTATGGAATATACACGGGCTTTAGCCTTGGCAGTCGTCGTCATTAAAATCTATGTATAGCTACCTGCCATGCTGTCCATTGGTTTCTACAGTAACATTGCAGCGCCCTCTATTAGTTTTACAGAAACGTGCTGCACCTATGCTCCCTTTAATATATGATCCCCAGATAGGGGACGTATCAGATGCAACACGCTCAGGCAGCACTCCGGGCGCACCCACAATGCACTGAGGGAGCTGGAAGACCTTTGCATAGCCCCACCCAACGCTTTCTCAACCGCGCCCCCTCACATCCTCCTCAGTCCTTCCTCTTGCACCGCGCTCACGCATCCTAGGCTTGCAGAGCCTGCAGGACTCGTCACCTCCCTACGCAGGATGGTTAAGCACGCGATGACACTAGAAGCAAGCACTAGTTTGCCTCTGAAGGTGCGTCCGTCGGTCGTTTTGAGAGATCTCTTTTGGTGGACGCATTTCGAGTGGGGACGGACGGAAACTTTTTCCCAAAAATGAGGAAAATTGGCTTCGACCCCATAGGGCTTTATTGGCTTCCCCTGGGCTGGCATTAGTAGACCTTAGTAAGAATAAGAATAGATCAGCATGGTCATCTGAAGAAGTTTAAATGTACAGCAGGCCTTTTTTTTTATTTTTCCCGCCATACATAAATAAATCCATCCATCCATCCATCCATCCATCCATAACTATAGATTATATAGAGAAATAAATCTTGCTATTTGTATAGCGATAGATAGATAGTGTAGATTATAGACATACATTATATCCAGATGATAGATTTTAGATTATTTATATCTATGTAGATTCTATCATCTATATTAATTATATAATAGATCTATGGATTATCTATCTATCTATCAATCAATAGATCTATTATATAATCAACATACATTATAGAATCTACATATATACATAATACAGCTATATGTGTTTGTGTATGTATGTAGATATATATATATATATATCTCATCTAAAATCTATCTTTTATCTATATGCACAAAATCTATAATTCAGATATAATCTATATCTATAATCTACATAATTAATAAATAAATAGATAGATTCATTCATACATACATACATACACACTGTATGCAAATGAGCCAGGTGTCTGGCAGGCTGATGTCACTGCATTGTGATGTCATCAATTTAGAAGTATAAATACCAGACTTGGCAGCCATGTTAGTCAGTCTCCGCTGCAGCTCGGAGACGGGAGGTGGGGAACCCCTATCTCCTCCGAGAAGCCACAGAACTGGATCCTTTTTATTTTTAGCAGAGTGCATTTTGAATGCAGCACACAAGGGGGAGACAGCGGCCTACCAAAATCCAGTTGGCTGCCGCTGTGGCCTATTTTTTTTTTTTTTTTAAAAGGTAGGTTCTGTCCTTCCACGGTGAGGAATAGGCAGGGATGTTCCGTTTTTGCCAGCTGGGGAATGCTTATAGGCAAGGCCTTATTCCTGGTGGTGCATGTAACGTCAGACCACGTTTCAGACATGCAGCAGCGGCACCAGCAGCATTCAGTCAGTCAGTGGCTCGCAAACGTTTCCCATGCAAGTTTACATTAAACAGACACATTTCTTTATTTCCTTTATTGACTGCGGTCTTTATCGAGCCGTTGAACTGTTGCTGTGTCTAGGCATTGAATAAAGCAATACATCCTTTTAAAGTAGACATCCGTTCATTGGAGTTCTTTGCTCCCCGAATGTCGCTCCATCTATAAGCGTTGGCTCTGAAGCACGCATCAGGGGCCAGCCTGCATGCTTGCCGCTTTTGAACTAGCAGCGACTGTAGGTCACTCACACAGGCTGGTTGGAATGGCCTAGCATTATCCTAATACGGAGGTGTAACTTGAAGCTGTGGGGCTCCAGTACGAAGTCTGGAACTGGGCCCCCAACTATAAAGCTTCATTGATAGCATTGGTTTACAATGTGGGAAAGAGAGACTTTATGGGCCCCCTAGGGCTCCGGGTCCCAGGTGCGACCGCACCCACTGTACATACGCCCATGACCCGAATACGTGGAGCATACAGATGTAGGGTGTGTGTGTTGTTGTTTTGCTTCCAGTTAAAATCGCGATTTTGCGCGATTGCGATTTTAACATTACAAGTCCCATAGACCCCTGCAGAAAAAAAACTGCTGCGAATTTCGCAGTGAAAAAAAAAACTGTAGTGGGTAGTCACCCTTATGGGCTGAATAAAACAGCCATTCTGTCGAACATACAATTTGTCCGGCTGCTGTGGCGTCTTGGGAAGTGTCATGTCTCATCTACCTGACTCTATTCATTGACATGTATAACCTGTACTGTATCTGCAAGTGTTTGCCTTCTTTAGTTTGTCCCTTCTGGTTCTCTGTACCCCCTGTATTGCATAACTCCTCCCCTTCCTCCTGCTAGGGAGTTTCCTGTCTATAGCCTATGTGCTAGGTCTCTACTCTGTGCTTTGGCTAATCATCATTCTTTTTACCTACTGCTGAATGTGCATTATACAAGATTTCTACCTGAATAAACCCTGGAATCTTCTCCCATGCCTCTGCAGTGGAGTTGGATGCTGTCTGACAACATATATCTTCTGTGAGTACTGGTTCATAACTACAAGAGAAGTTACTTCAGCCGATACGCTTACAGCCATGTTATTGAGTCAGAATAGGAAGATAGGCCAGTAGATTTCTGCCCACTTCCATCTCCAATGGAGACTGGCTGTAAATGGCAGCCGTACATGAGTATTTATGGTTCCAAGCTGTACGTGTCATAATAGAGCCTTACTGACATCACCAGTCAGCTTCAACTGTCAGACATCCAGGGTTATTGCATACAGTCTATCTATCTATCTATCTATCTATCTGTCTCTGTGTATAGATAAATATCTATATAAATATATAGAAATACATATATATCGATATATATTTTTATGGATTTCTACCCAAATATATGGATGTATACATATATAGATATATAGTCATGTAAGGCTGAAGAAAAGACATGCCGTGTGTATAATTTCTTCAGCCTATGATGTGTTTTATTTTCTTTATTCTCAGTATTGCTAGGATCTTCCCAGTATAATATATAGCAACCAATCGCAGCACAGCTTTCATGTAACCTGAGTAGTATAAGAAGTATCAACCAATCACAGCACAGCTTTCATGTTGCCTCAGCAGTATAATATATAGCAACCAATCACAGCACAGCTTTCATGTTACCTTAACAGTATAAAAAATAGCAACCAATCACAGCACAGCTTTCATTTTACCTCAGCATTGGCTGCGGAATCTGCTTTTTATTTTTCAATAACCAACGCATCGGGTAAAATTGGCGCGACTTTCCCGCCGGTTTGAAACCACCCTAGAGAAAATTAGGGCAAAAAGATGGAGAACTGGGAGGTGACCCGCTAATCTCTATGGTGCTGTAATTTGGGTAAATCCAATAGGAGGTGCAGCACGTTTCTGTAAAACCAATAGAGGGCGCTGTTATGTTACTGTAGAAACCAATGGACAGCATGGCAGAGGGGCGGAGAGGGGGTGGAGAGGAGGCAGAGAGGAGGTGGGAGCTCAGTTCTCGCTCCTGGCTCTTCCAGCCCCCCCCCCCCCCCCCCCCCCGCAGATGAGGACGACGTATATCGGCTCGGCGTGAAAACCGAGCCGATATACGTTCGTGTGAATGCACCCTAAGCCAGACGCCTGCTGCACACTGAGGAGGGGCAATCACCATGAAACAGTCTGTCTGTGCATGGCTTCCTGGCTTGGTTTAATATTCCCAATCATTGTTAAGGCTTGTGATAAATCACTTGGATTTGAAGGAATGCTGCATCCAATAGATGGCGCTATAGAGGTATTTTCTTATCCTTATTTGCATAGATATCCCAGAGGAGCTAGCATCACCTTATAAGTTTTCTTACTCATTTTTTAGGTTCTCAAACCCCTCTTCTGTGTGCAGTGCTTGGGTAGTGACTATACCATCCCCTGACCCATTTACCCCATGGGTGTCTCCACATACTTTTTGGGTGCTCTCCTTAAGGAGACACAACACCGCTTCTGACCCACATAGGAATGTGAACCACAGGCCAACTAGGGCTGAGGAGATGGGCGCATTGTCCAGTATCACATGTGTAGTCTAACAGAGCTTACTTTGGGTAAGTGAGAGTTTTGGCCCATGTGAAAGGGGAATTACTGTATGCTAAACTGTTCACTTCATTTTCATTACCTTCTATGACATTTATGGAAATGACACGGCACAGATTATTGTTAGGGGTTCCATCACAGTCCCCTTGTGTAGCCGCACCGCCTCCACGCTCCCCTCATGTAAGCCCACTTTCCTAGTGTAACCGTATTGTCACCACACTCCCCACATGTAACCATACCACGGTTCGAAAAGTGTCATAATAGAGCCTTAAAGGGGTTCTGTCATTAAAAACAAAAAAATATATACTTACCTATTGCTCCCCAGGCAGCCTGCTTACCTCTTCTTCTTATCCCAAATCTTCTCCTGGAGCCGCTTGTCACTTCGGTCACGTGACCTCCAGCAACCTGATTTTCCTCCATCCGGTCAAAAAGCGTACATTGCGCTACCTTCCGCTTCCTTCAGGTCAATGTACGCATACGTCACTAGTGACGTATGCGTACATTGCCTTCTCAGGAAGCGCGGAATGAAAGCAGCCGTGCGAGACAATGGCGCGACTGCGCATGCAGCTATCCTGGAGATAGCTATAGTCTATGGAATATACACGGGCTTTAGCCTTGGCAGTCGTCGTCATTAAAATCTATGTATAGCTACCTGCCATGCTGTCCATTGGTTTCTACAGTAACATTGCAGCGCCCTCTATTAGTTTTACAGAAACGTGCTGCACCTATGCTCCCTTTAATATATGATCCCCAGATAGGGGACGTATCAGATGCAACACGCTCAGGCAGCACTCCGGGCGCACCCACAATGCACTGAGGGAGCTGGAAGACCTTTGCATAGCCCCACCCAACGCTTTCTCAACCGCGCCCCCTCACATCCTCCTCAGTCCTTCCTCTTGCACCGCGCTCACGCATCCTAGGCTTGCAGAGCCTGCAGGACTCGTCACCTCCCTACGCAGGATGGTTAAGCACGCGATGACACTAGAAGCAAGCACTAGTTTGCCTCTGAAGGTGCGTCCGTCGGTCGTTTTGAGAGATCTCTTTTGGTGGACGCATTTCGAGTGGGGACGGACGGAAACTTTTTCCCAAAAATGAGGAAAATTGGCTTCGACCCCATAGGGCTTTATTGGCTTCCCCTGGGCTGGCATTAGTAGACCTTAGTAAGAATAAGAATAGATCAGCATGGTCATCTGAAGAAGTTTAAATGTACAGCAGGCCTTTTTTTTTATTTTTCCCGCCATACATAAATAAATCCATCCATCCATCCATCCATCCATCCATAACTATAGATTATATAGAGAAATAAATCTTGCTATTTGTATAGCGATAGATAGATAGTGTAGATTATAGACATACATTATATCCAGATGATAGATTTTAGATTATTTATATCTATGTAGATTCTATCATCTATATTAATTATATAATAGATCTATGGATTATCTATCTATCTATCAATCAATAGATCTATTATATAATCAACATACATTATAGAATCTACATATATACATAATACAGCTATATGTGTTTGTGTATGTATGTAGATATATATATATATATATATATATATATCTCATCTAAAATCTATCTTTTATCTATATGCACAAAATCTATAATTCAGATATAATCTATATCTATAATCTACATAATTAATAAATAAATAGATAGATTCATTCATACATACATACATACATACACACTGTATGCAAATGAGCCAGGTGTCTGGCAGGCTGATGTCACTGCATTGTGATGTCATCAATTTAGAAGTATAAATACCAGACTTGGCAGCCATGTTAGTCAGTCTCCGCTGCAGCTCGGAGACGGGAGGTGGGGAACCCCTATCTCCTCCGAGAAGCCACAGAACTGGATCCTTTTTATTTTTAGCAGAGTGCATTTTGAATGCAGCACACAAGGGGGAGACAGCGGCCTACCAAAATCCAGTTGGCTGCCGCTGTGGCCTATTTTTTTTTTTTTTAAAAAGGTAGGTTCTGTCCTTCCACGGTGAGGAATAGGCAGGGATGTTCCGTTTTTGCCAGCTGGGGAATGCTTATAGGCAAGGCCTTATTCCTGGTGGTGCATGTAACGTCAGACCACGTTTCAGACATGCAGCAGCGGCACCAGCAGCATTCAGTCAGTCAGTGGCTCGCAAACGTTTCCCATGCAAGTTTACATTAAACAGACACATTTCTTTATTTCCTTTATTGACTGCGGTCTTTATCGAGCCGTTGAACTGTTGCTGTGTCTAGGCATTGAATAAAGCAATACATCCTTTTAAAGTAGACATCCGTTCATTGGAGTTCTTTGCTCCCCGAATGTCGCTCCATCTATAAGCGTTGGCTCTGAAGCACGCATCAGGGGCCAGCCTGCATGCTTGCCGCTTTTGAACTAGCAGCGACTGTAGGTCACTCACACAGGCTGGTTGGAATGGCCTAGCATTATCCTAATACGGAGGTGTAACTTGAAGCTGTGGGGCTCCAGTACGAAGTCTGGAACTGGGCCCCCAACTATAAAGCTTCATTGATAGCATTGGTTTACAATGTGGGAAAGAGAGACTTTATGGGCCCCCTAGGGCTCCGGGTCCCAGGTGCGACCGCACCCACTGTACATACGCCCATGACCCGAATACGTGGAGCATACAGACGTAGGGTGTGTGTGTTGTTGTTTTGCTTCCAGTTAAAATCGCGATTTTGCGCGATTGCGATTTTAACATTACAAGTCCCATAGACCCCTGCAGAAAAAAAACTGCTGCGAATTTCGCAGTGAAAAAAAAAACTGTAGTGGGTAGTCACCCTTATGGGCTGAATAAAACAGCCATTCTGTCGAACATACAATTTGTCCGGCTGCTGTGGCGTCTTGGGAAGTGTCATGTCTCATCTACCTGACTCTATTCATTGACATGTATAACCTGTACTGTATCTGCAAGTGTTTGCCTTCTTTAGTTTGTCCCTTCTGGTTCTCTGTACCCCCTGTATTGCATAACTCCTCCCCTTCCTCCTGCTAGGGAGTTTCCTGTCTATAGCCTATGTGCTAGGTCTCTACTCTGTGCTTTGGCTAATCATCATTCTTTTTACCTACTGCTGAATGTGCATTATACAAGATTTCTACCTGAATAAACCCTGGAATCTTCTCCCATGCCTCTGCAGTGGAGTTGGATGCTGTCTGACAACATATATCTTCTGTGAGTACTGGTTCATAACTACAAGAGAAGTTACTTCAGCCGATACGCTTACAGCCATGTTATTGAGTCAGAATAGGAAGATAGGCCAGTAGATTTCTGCCCACTTCCATCTCCAATGGAGACTGGCTGTAAATGGCAGCCGTACATGAGTATTTATGGTTCCAAGCTGTACGTGTCATAATAGAGCCTTACTGACATCACCAGTCAGCTTCAACTGTCAGACATCCAGGGTTATTGCATACAGTCTATCTATCTATCTATCTATCTATCTATCTATCTATCTATCTGTCTCTGTGTATAGATAAATATCTATATAAATATATAGAAATACATATATATCGATATATATTTTTATGGATTTCTACCCAAATATATGGATGTATACATATATAGATATATAGTCATGTAAGGCTGAAGAAAAGACATGCCGTGTGTATAATTTCTTCAGCCTATGATGTGTTTTATTTTCTTTATTCTCAGTATTGCTAGGATCTTCCCAGTATAATATATAGCAACCAATCGCAGCACAGCTTTCATGTAACCTGAGTAGTATAAGAAGTATCAACCAATCACAGCACAGCTTTCATGTTGCCTCAGCAGTATAATATATAGCAACCAATCACAGCACAGCTTTCATGTTACCTTAACAGTATAAAAAATAGCAACCAATCACAGCACAGCTTTCATTTTACCTCAGCATTGGCTGCGGAATCTGCTTTTTATTTTTCAATAACCAACGCATCGGGTAAAATTGGCGCGACTTTCCCGCCGGTTTGAAACCACCCTAGAGAAAATTAGGGCAAAAAGATGGAGAACTGGGAGGTGACCCGCTAATCTCTATGGTGCTGTAATTTGGGTAAATCCAATAGGAGGTGCAGCACGTTTCTGTAAAACCAATAGAGGGCGCTGTTATGTTACTGTAGAAACCAATGGACAGCATGGCAGAGGGGCGGAGAGGGGGTGGAGAGGAGGCAGAGAGGAGGTGGGAGCTCAGTTCTCGCTCCTGGCTCTTCCAGCCCCCCCCCCCCCCCCCCCCCCCCCGCAGATGAGGACGACGTATATCGGCTCGGCGTGAAAACCGAGCTATACGTTCGTGTGAATGCACCCTAAGCCAGACGCCTGCTGCACACTGAGGAGGGGCAATCACCATGAAACAGTCTGTCTGTGCATGGCTTCCTGGCTTGGTTTAATATTCCCAATCATTGTTAAGGCTTGTGATAAATCACTTGGATTTGAAGGAATGCTGCATCCAATAGATGGCGCTATAGAGGTATTTTCTTATCCTTATTTGCATAGATATCCCAGAGGAGCTAGCATCACCTTATAAGTTTTCTTACTCATTTTTTAGGTTCTCAAACCCCTCTTCTGTGTGCAGTGCTTGGGTAGTGACTATACCATCCCCTGACCCATTTACCCCATGGGTGTCTCCACATACTTTTTGGGTGCTCTCCTTAAGGAGACACAACACCGCTTCTGACCCACATAGGAATGTGAACCACAGGCCAACTAGGGCTGAGGAGATGGGCGCATTGTCCAGTATCACATGTGTAGTCTAACAGAGCTTACTTTGGGTAAGTGAGAGTTTTGGCCCATGTGAAAGGGGAATTACTGTATGCTAAACTGTTCACTTCATTTTCATTACCTTCTATGACATTTATGGAAATGACACGGCACAGATTATTGTTAGGGGTTCCATCACAGTCCCCTTGTGTAGCCGCACCGCCTCCACGCTCCCCTCATGTAAGCCCACTTTCCTAGTGTAACCGTATTGTCACCACACTCCCCACATGTAACCATACCACGGTTCGAAAAGTGTCATAATAGAGCCTTAAAGGGGTTCTGTCATTAAAAACAAAAAAATATATACTTACCTATTGCTCCCCAGGCAGCCTGCTTACCTCTTCTTCTTATCCCAAATCTTCTCCTGGAGCCGCTTGTCACTTCGGTCACGTGACCTCCAGCAACCTGATTTTCCTCCATCCGGTCAAAAAGCGTACATTGCGCTACCTTCCGCTTCCTTCAGGTCAATGTACGCATACGTCACTAGTGACGTATGCGTACATTGCCTTCTCAGGAAGCGCGGAATGAAAGCAGCCGTGCGAGACAATGGCGCGACTGCGCATGCAGCTATCCTGGAGATAGCTATAGTCTATGGAATATACACGGGCTTTAGCCTTGGCAGTCGTCGTCATTAAAATCTATGTATAGCTACCTGCCATGCTGTCCATTGGTTTCTACAGTAACATTGCAGCGCCCTCTATTAGTTTTACAGAAACGTGCTGCACCTATGCTCCCTTTAATATATGATCCCCAGATAGGGGACGTATCAGATGCAACACGCTCAGGCAGCACTCCGGGCGCACCCACAATGCACTGAGGGAGCTGGAAGACCTTTGCATAGCCCCACCCAACGCTTTCTCAACCGCGCCCCCTCACATCCTCCTCAGTCCTTCCTCTTGCACCGCGCTCACGCATCCTAGGCTTGCAGAGCCTGCAGGACTCGTCACCTCCCTACGCAGGATGGTTAAGCACGCGATGACACTAGAAGCAAGCACTAGTTTGCCTCTGAAGGTGCGTCCGTCGGTCGTTTTGAGAGATCTCTTTTGGTGGACGCATTTCGAGTGGGGACGGACGGAAACTTTTTCCCAAAAATGAGGAAAATTGGCTTCGACCCCATAGGGCTTTATTGGCTTCCCCTGGGCTGGCATTAGTAGACCTTAGTAAGAATAAGAATAGATCAGCATGGTCATCTGAAGAAGTTTAAATGTACAGCAGGCCTTTTTTTTTATTTTTCCCGCCATACATAAATAAATCCATCCATCCATCCATCCATCCATCCATCCATAACTATAGATTATATAGAGAAATAAATCTTGCTATTTGTATAGCGATAGATAGATAGTGTAGATTATAGACATACATTATATCCAGATGATAGATTTTAGATTATTTATATCTATGTAGATTCTATCATCTATATTAATTATATAATAGATCTATGGATTATCTATCTATCTATCAATCAATAGATCTATTATATAATCAACATACATTATAGAATCTACATATATACATAATACAGCTATATGTGTTTGTGTATGTATGTAGATATATATATATATATATATATATATATCTCATCTAAAATCTATCTTTTATCTATATGCACAAAATCTATAATTCAGATATAATCTATATCTATAATCTACATAATTAATAAATAAATAGATAGATTCATTCATACATACATACATACATACACACTGTATGCAAATGAGCCAGGTGTCTGGCAGGCTGATGTCACTGCATTGTGATGTCATCAATTTAGAAGTATAAATACCAGACTTGGCAGCCATGTTAGTCAGTCTCCGCTGCAGCTCGGAGACGGGAGGTGGGGAACCCCTATCTCCTCCGAGAAGCCACAGAACTGGATCCTTTTTATTTTTAGCAGAGTGCATTTTGAATGCAGCACACAAGGGGGAGACAGCGGCCTACCAAAATCCAGTTGGCTGCCGCTGTGGCCTATTTTTTTTTTTTTTAAAAAGGTAGGTTCTGTCCTTCCACGGTGAGGAATAGGCAGGGATGTTCCGTTTTTGCCAGCTGGGGAATGCTTATAGGCAAGGCCTTATTCCTGGTGGTGCATGTAACGTCAGACCACGTTTCAGACATGCAGCAGCGGCACCAGCAGCATTCAGTCAGTCAGTGGCTCGCAAACGTTTCCCATGCAAGTTTACATTAAACAGACACATTTCTTTATTTCCTTTATTGACTGCGGTCTTTATCGAGCCGTTGAACTGTTGCTGTGTCTAGGCATTGAATAAAGCAATACATCCTTTTAAAGTAGACATCCGTTCATTGGAGTTCTTTGCTCCCCGAATGTCGCTCCATCTATAAGCGTTGGCTCTGAAGCACGCATCAGGGGCCAGCCTGCATGCTTGCCGCTTTTGAACTAGCAGCGACTGTAGGTCACTCACACAGGCTGGTTGGAATGGCCTAGCATTATCCTAATACGGAGGTGTAACTTGAAGCTGTGGGGCTCCAGTACGAAGTCTGGAACTGGGCCCCCAACTATAAAGCTTCATTGATAGCATTGGTTTACAATGTGGGAAAGAGAGACTTTATGGGCCCCCTAGGGCTCCGGGTCCCAGGTGCGACCGCACCCACTGTACATACGCCCATGACCCGAATACGTGGAGCATACAGACGTAGGGTGTGTGTGTTGTTGTTTTGCTTCCAGTTAAAATCGCGATTTTGCGCGATTGCGATTTTAACATTACAAGTCCCATAGACCCCTGCAGAAAAAAAACTGCTGCGAATTTCGCAGTGAAAAAAAAAACTGTAGTGGGTAGTCACCCTTATGGGCTGAATAAAACAGCCATTCTGTCGAACATACAATTTGTCCGGCTGCTGTGGCGTCTTGGGAAGTGTCATGTCTCATCTACCTGACTCTATTCATTGACATGTATAACCTGTACTGTATCTGCAAGTGTTTGCCTTCTTTAGTTTGTCCCTTCTGGTTCTCTGTACCCCCTGTATTGCATAACTCCTCCCCTTCCTCCTGCTAGGGAGTTTCCTGTCTATAGCCTATGTGCTAGGTCTCTACTCTGTGCTTTGGCTAATCATCATTCTTTTTACCTACTGCTGAATGTGCATTATACAAGATTTCTACCTGAATAAACCCTGGAATCTTCTCCCATGCCTCTGCAGTGGAGTTGGATGCTGTCTGACAACATATATCTTCTGTGAGTACTGGTTCATAACTACAAGAGAAGTTACTTCAGCCGATACGCTTACAGCCATGTTATTGAGTCAGAATAGGAAGATAGGCCAGTAGATTTCTGCCCACTTCCATCTCCAATGGAGACTGGCTGTAAATGGCAGCCGTACATGAGTATTTATGGTTCCAAGCTGTACGTGTCATAATAGAGCCTTACTGACATCACCAGTCAGCTCTTCAACTGTCAGACATCCAGGGTTATTGCATACAGTCTATCTATCTATCTATCTATCTATCTATCTATCTGTCTCTGTGTATAGATAAATATCTATATAAATATATAGAAATACATATATATCGATATATATTTTTATGGATTTCTACCCAAATATATGGATGTATACATATATAGATATATAGTCATGTAAGGCTGAAGAAAAGACATGCCGTGTGTATAATTTCTTCAGCCTATGATGTGTTTTATTTTCTTTATTCTCAGTATTGCTAGGATCTTCCCAGTATAATATATAGCAACCAATCGCAGCACAGCTTTCATGTAACCTGAGTAGTATAAGAAGTATCAACCAATCACAGCACAGCTTTCATGTTGCCTCAGCAGTATAATATATAGCAACCAATCACAGCACAGCTTTCATGTTACCTTAACAGTATAAAAAATAGCAACCAATCACAGCACAGCTTTCATTTTACCTCAGCATTGGCTGCGGAATCTGCTTTTTATTTTTCAATAACCAACGCATCGGGTAAAATTGGCGCGACTTTCCCGCCGGTTTGAAACCACCCTAGAGAAAATTAGGGCAAAAAGATGGAGAACTGGGAGGTGACCCGCTAATCTCTATGGTGCTGTAATTTGGGTAAATCCAATAGGAGGTGCAGCACGTTTCTGTAAAACCAATAGAGGGCGCTGTTATGTTACTGTAGAAACCAATGGACAGCATGGCAGAGGGGCGGAGAGGGGGTGGAGAGGAGGCAGAGAGGAGGTGGGAGCTCAGTTCTCGCTCCTGTTCCAGCCCCCCCCCCCCCCCCGCAGATGAGGACGACGTATATCGGCTCGGCGTGAAAACCGAGCCGATATACGTTCGTGTGAATGCACCCTAAGCCAGACGCCTGCTGCACACTGAGGAGGGGCAATCACCATGAAACAGTCTGTCTGTGCATGGCTTCCTGGCTTGGTTTAATATTCCCAATCATTGTTAAGGCTTGTGATAAATCACTTGGATTTGAAGGAATGCTGCATCCAATAGATGGCGCTATAGAGGTATTTTCTTATCCTTATTTGCATAGATATCCCAGAGGAGCTAGCATCACCTTATAAGTTTTCTTACTCATTTTTTAGGTTCTCAAACCCCTCTTCTGTGTGCAGTGCTTGGGTAGTGACTATACCATCCCCTGACCCATTTACCCCATGGGTGTCTCCACATACTTTTTGGGTGCTCTCCTTAAGGAGACACAACACCGCTTCTGACCCACATAGGAATGTGAACCACAGGCCAACTAGGGCTGAGGAGATGGGCGCATTGTCCAGTATCACATGTGTAGTCTAACAGAGCTTACTTTGGGTAAGTGAGAGTTTTGGCCCATGTGAAAGGGGAATTACTGTATGCTAAACTGTTCACTTCATTTTCATTACCTTCTATGACATTTATGGAAATGACACGGCACAGATTATTGTTAGGGGTTCCATCACAGTCCCCTTGTGTAGCCGCACCGCCTCCACGCTCCCCTCATGTAAGCCCACTTTCCTAGTGTAACCGTATTGTCACCACACTCCCCACATGTAACCATACCACGGTTCGAAAAGTGTCATAATAGAGCCTTAAAGGGGTTCTGTCATTAAAAACAAAAAAATATATACTTACCTATTGCTCCCCAGGCAGCCTGCTTACCTCTTCTTCTTATCCCAAATCTTCTCCTGGAGCCGCTTGTCACTTCGGTCACGTGACCTCCAGCAACCTGATTTTCCTCCATCCGGTCAAAAAGCGTACATTGCGCTACCTTCCGCTTCCTTCAGGTCAATGTACGCATACGTCACTAGTGACGTATGCGTACATTGCCTTCTCAGGAAGCGCGGAATGAAAGCAGCCGTGCGAGACAATGGCGCGACTGCGCATGCAGCTATCCTGGAGATAGCTATAGTCTATGGAATATACACGGGCTTTAGCCTTGGCAGTCGTCGTCATTAAAATCTATGTATAGCTACCTGCCATGCTGTCCATTGGTTTCTACAGTAACATTGCAGCGCCCTCTATTAGTTTTACAGAAACGTGCTGCACCTATGCTCCCTTTAATATATGATCCCCAGATAGGGGACGTATCAGATGCAACACGCTCAGGCAGCACTCCGGGCGCACCCACAATGCACTGAGGGAGCTGGAAGACCTTTGCATAGCCCCACCCAACGCTTTCTCAACCGCGCCCCCTCACATCCTCCTCAGTCCTTCCTCTTGCACCGCGCTCACGCATCCTAGGCTTGCAGAGCCTGCAGGACTCGTCACCTCCCTACGCAGGATGGTTAAGCACGCGATGACACTAGAAGCAAGCACTAGTTTGCCTCTGAAGGTGCGTCCGTCGGTCGTTTTGAGAGATCTCTTTTGGTGGACGCATTTCGAGTGGGGACGGACGGAAACTTTTTCCCAAAAATGAGGAAAATTGGCTTCGACCCCATAGGGCTTTATTGGCTTCCCCTGGGCTGGCATTAGTAGACCTTAGTAAGAATAAGAATAGATCAGCATGGTCATCTGAAGAAGTTTAAATGTACAGCAGGCCTTTTTTTTTATTTTTCCCGCCATACATAAATAAATCCATCCATCCATCCATCCATCCATCCATAACTATAGATTATATAGAGAAATAAATCTTGCTATTTGTATAGCGATAGATAGATAGTGTAGATTATAGACATACATTATATCCAGATGATAGATTTTAGATTATTTATATCTATGTAGATTCTATCATCTATATTAATTATATAATAGATCTATGGATTATCTATCTATCTATCAATCAATAGATCTATTATATAATCAACATACATTATAGAATCTACATATATACATAATACAGCTATATGTGTTTGTGTATTAGATATATATATATATATATATATATATATCTCATCTAAAATCTATCTTTTATCTATATGCACAAAATCTATAATTCAGATATAATCTATATCTATAATCTACATAATTAATAAATAAATAGATAGATTCATTCATACATACATACATACATACACACTGTATGCAAATGAGCCAGGTGTCTGGCAGGCTGATGTCACTGCATTGTGATGTCATCAATTTAGAAGTATAAATACCAGACTTGGCAGCCATGTTAGTCAGTCTCCGCTGCAGCTCGGAGACGGGAGGTGGGGAACCCCTATCTCCTCCGAGAAGCCACAGAACTGGATCCTTTTTATTTTTAGCAGAGTGCATTTTGAATGCAGCACACAAGGGGGAGACAGCGGCCTACCAAAATCCAGTTGGCTGCCGCTGTGGCCTATTTTTTTTTTTTTTAAAAAGGTAGGTTCTGTCCTTCCACGGTGAGGAATAGGCAGGGATGTTCCGTTTTTGCCAGCTGGGGAATGCTTATAGGCAAGGCCTTATTCCTGGTGGTGCATGTAACGTCAGACCACGTTTCAGACATGCAGCAGCGGCACCAGCAGCATTCAGTCAGTCAGTGGCTCGCAAACGTTTCCCATGCAAGTTTACATTAAACAGACACATTTCTTTATTTCCTTTATTGACTGCGGTCTTTATCGAGCCGTTGAACTGTTGCTGTGTCTAGGCATTGAATAAAGCAATACATCCTTTTAAAGTAGACATCCGTTCATTGGAGTTCTTTGCTCCCCGAATGTCGCTCCATCTATAAGCGTTGGCTCTGAAGCACGCATCAGGGGCCAGCCTGCATGCTTGCCGCTTTTGAACTAGCAGCGACTGTAGGTCACTCACACAGGCTGGTTGGAATGGCCTAGCATTATCCTAATACGGAGGTGTAACTTGAAGCTGTGGGGCTCCAGTACGAAGTCTGGAACTGGGCCCCCAACTATAAAGCTTCATTGATAGCATTGGTTTACAATGTGGGAAAGAGAGACTTTATGGGCCCCCTAGGGCTCCGGGTCCCAGGTGCGACCGCACCCACTGTACATACGCCCATGACCCGAATACGTGGAGCATACAGACGTAGGGTGTGTGTGTTGTTGTTTTGCTTCCAGTTAAAATCGCGATTTTGCGCGATTGCGATTTTAACATTACAAGTCCCATAGACCCCTGCAGAAAAAAAACTGCTGCGAATTTCGCAGTGAAAAAAAAAACTGTAGTGGGTAGTCACCCTTATGGGCTGAATAAAACAGCCATTCTGTCGAACATACAATTTGTCCGGCTGCTGTGGCGTCTTGGGAAGTGTCATGTCTCATCTACCTGACTCTATTCATTGACATGTATAACCTGTACTGTATCTGCAAGTGTTTGCCTTCTTTAGTTTGTCCCTTCTGGTTCTCTGTACCCCCTGTATTGCATAACTCCTCCCCTTCCTCCTGCTAGGGAGTTTCCTGTCTATAGCCTATGTGCTAGGTCTCTACTCTGTGCTTTGGCTAATCATCATTCTTTTTACCTACTGCTGAATGTGCATTATACAAGATTTCTACCTGAATAAACCCTGGAATCTTCTCCCATGCCTCTGCAGTGGAGTTGGATGCTGTCTGACAACATATATCTTCTGTGAGTACTGGTTCATAACTACAAGAGAAGTTACTTCAGCCGATACGCTTACAGCCATGTTATTGAGTCAGAATAGGAAGATAGGCCAGTAGATTTCTGCCCACTTCCATCTCCAATGGAGACTGGCTGTAAATGGCAGCCGTACATGAGTATTTATGGTTCCAAGCTGTACGTGTCATAATAGAGCCTTACTGACATCACCAGTCAGCTTCAACTGTCAGACATCCAGGGTTATTGCATACAGTCTATCTATCTATCTATCTATCTATCTATCTATCTATCTATCTATCTATCTATCTATCTATCTATCTATCTATCTATCTGTCTCTGTGTATAGATAAATATCTATATAAATATATAGAAATACATATATATCGATATATATTTTTATGGATTTCTACCCAAATATATGGATGTATACATATATAGATATATAGTCATGTAAGGCTGAAGAAAAGACATGCCGTGTGTATAATTTCTTCAGCCTATGATGTGTTTTATTTTCTTTATTCTCAGTATTGCTAGGATCTTCCCAGTATAATATATAGCAACCAATCGCAGCACAGCTTTCATGTAACCTGAGTAGTATAAGAAGTATCAACCAATCACAGCACAGCTTTCATGTTGCCTCAGCAGTATAATATATAGCAACCAATCACAGCACAGCTTTCATGTTACCTTAACAGTATAAAAAATAGCAACCAATCACAGCACAGCTTTCATTTTACCTCAGCATTGGCTGCGGAATCTGCTTTTTATTTTTCAATAACCAACGCATCGGGTAAAATTGGCGCGACTTTCCCGCCGGTTTGAAACCACCCTAGAGAAAATTAGGGCAAAAAGATGGAGAACTGGGAGGTGACCCGCTAATCTCTATGGTGCTGTAATTTGGGTAAATCCAATAGGAGGTGCAGCACGTTTCTGTAAAACCAATAGAGGGCGCTGTTATGTTACTGTAGAAACCAATGGACAGCATGGCAGAGGGGCGGAGAGGGGGTGGAGAGGAGGCAGAGAGGAGGTGGGAGCTCAGTTCTCGCTCCTGGCTCTTCCAGCCCCCCCCCCCCCCCCGCAGATGAGGACGACGTATATCGGCTCGGCGTGAAAACCGAGCCGATATACGTTCGTGTGAATGCACCCTAAGCCAGACGCCTGCTGCACACTGAGGAGGGGCAATCACCATGAAACAGTCTGTCTGTGCATGGCTTCCTGGCTTGGTTTAATATTCCCAATCATTGTTAAGGCTTGTGATAAATCACTTGGATTTGAAGGAATGCTGCATCCAATAGATGGCGCTATAGAGGTATTTTCTTATCCTTATTTGCATAGATATCCCAGAGGAGCTAGCATCACCTTATAAGTTTTCTTACTCATTTTTTAGGTTCTCAAACCCCTCTTCTGTGTGCAGTGCTTGGGTAGTGACTATACCATCCCCTGACCCATTTACCCCATGGGTGTCTCCACATACTTTTTGGGTGCTCTCCTTAAGGAGACACAACACCGCTTCTGACCCACATAGGAATGTGAACCACAGGCCAACTAGGGCTGAGGAGATGGGCGCATTGTCCAGTATCACATGTGTAGTCTAACAGAGCTTACTTTGGGTAAGTGAGAGTTTTGGCCCATGTGAAAGGGGAATTACTGTATGCTAAACTGTTCACTTCATTTTCATTACCTTCTATGACATTTATGGAAATGACACGGCACAGATTATTGTTAGGGGTTCCATCACAGTCCCCTTGTGTAGCCGCACCGCCTCCACGCTCCCCTCATGTAAGCCCACTTTCCTAGTGTAACCGTATTGTCACCACACTCCCCACATGTAACCATACCACGGTTCGAAAAGTGTCATAATAGAGCCTTAAAGGGGTTCTGTCATTAAAAACAAAAAAATATATACTTACCTATTGCTCCCCAGGCAGCCTGCTTACCTCTTCTTCTTATCCCAAATCTTCTCCTGGAGCCGCTTGTCACTTCGGTCACGTGACCTCCAGCAACCTGATTTTCCTCCATCCGGTCAAAAAGCGTACATTGCGCTACCTTCCGCTTCCTTCAGGTCAATGTACGCATACGTCACTAGTGACGTATGCGTACATTGCCTTCTCAGGAAGCGCGGAATGAAAGCAGCCGTGCGAGACAATGGCGCGACTGCGCATGCAGCTATCCTGGAGATAGCTATAGTCTATGGAATATACACGGGCTTTAGCCTTGGCAGTCGTCGTCATTAAAATCTATGTATAGCTACCTGCCAGCTGTCCATTGGTTTCTACAGTAACATTGCAGCGCCCTCTATTAGTTTTACAGAAACGTGCTGCACCTATGCTCCCTTTAATATATGATCCCCAGATAGGGGACGTATCAGATGCAACACGCTCAGGCAGCACTCCGGGCGCACCCACAATGCACTGAGGGAGCTGGAAGACCTTTGCATAGCCCCACCCAACGCTTTCTCAACCGCGCCCCCTCACATCCTCCTCAGTCCTTCCTCTTGCACCGCGCTCACGCATCCTAGGCTTGCAGAGCCTGCAGGACTCGTCACCTCCCTACGCAGGATGGTTAAGCACGCGATGACACTAGAAGCAAGCACTAGTTTGCCTCTGAAGGTGCGTCCGTCGGTCGTTTTGAGAGATCTCTTTTGGTGGACGCATTTCGAGTGGGGACGGACGGAAACTTTTTCCCAAAAATGAGGAAAATTGGCTTCGACCCCATAGGGCTTTATTGGCTTCCCCTGGGCTGGCATTAGTAGACCTTAGTAAGAATAAGAATAGATCAGCATGGTCATCTGAAGAAGTTTAAATGTACAGCAGGCCTTTTTTTTTATTTTTCCCGCCATACATAAATAAATCCATCCATCCATCCATCCATCCATCCATAACTATAGATTATATAGAGAAATAAATCTTGCTATTTGTATAGCGATAGATAGATAGTGTAGATTATAGACATACATTATATCCAGATGATAGATTTTAGATTATTTATATCTATGTAGATTCTATCATCTATATTAATTATATAATAGATCTATGGATTATCTATCTATCTATCAATCAATAGATCTATTATATAATCAACATACATTATAGAATCTACATATATACATAATACAGCTATATGTGTTTGTGTATGTATGTAGATATATATATATATATATATATATATATATATCTCATCTAAAATCTATCTTTTATCTATATGCACAAAATCTATAATTCAGATATAATCTATATCTATAATCTACATAATTAATAAATAAATAGATAGATTCATTCATACATACATACATACATACACACTGTATGCAAATGAGCCAGGTGTCTGGCAGGCTGATGTCACTGCATTGTGATGTCATCAATTTAGAAGTATAAATACCAGACTTGGCAGCCATGTTAGTCAGTCTCCGCTGCAGCTCGGAGACGGGAGGTGGGGAACCCCTATCTCCTCCGAGAAGCCACAGAACTGGATCCTTTTTATTTTTAGCAGAGTGCATTTTGAATGCAGCACACAAGGGGGAGACAGCGGCCTACCAAAATCCAGTTGGCTGCCGCTGTGGCCTATTTTTTTTTTTTTTAAAAAGGTAGGTTCTGTCCTTCCACGGTGAGGAATAGGCAGGGATGTTCCGTTTTTGCCAGCTGGGGAATGCTTATAGGCAAGGCCTTATTCCTGGTGGTGCATGTAACGTCAGACCACGTTTCAGACATGCAGCAGCGGCACCAGCAGCATTCAGTCAGTCAGTGGCTCGCAAACGTTTCCCATGCAAGTTTACATTAAACAGACACATTTCTTTATTTCCTTTATTGACTGCGGTCTTTATCGAGCCGTTGAACTGTTGCTGTGTCTAGGCATTGAATAAAGCAATACATCCTTTTAAAGTAGACATCCGTTCATTGGAGTTCTTTGCTCCCCGAATGTCGCTCCATCTATAAGCGTTGGCTCTGAAGCACGCATCAGGGGCCAGCCTGCATGCTTGCCGCTTTTGAACTAGCAGCGACTGTAGGTCACTCACACAGGCTGGTTGGAATGGCCTAGCATTATCCTAATACGGAGGTGTAACTTGAAGCTGTGGGGCTCCAGTACGAAGTCTGGAACTGGGCCCCCAACTATAAAGCTTCATTGATAGCATTGGTTTACAATGTGGGAAAGAGAGACTTTATGGGCCCCCTAGGGCTCCGGGTCCCAGGTGCGACCGCACCCACTGTACATACGCCCATGACCCGAATACGTGGAGCATACAGACGTAGGGTGTGTGTGTTGTTGTTTTGCTTCCAGTTAAAATCGCGATTTTGCGCGATTGCGATTTTAACATTACAAGTCCCATAGACCCCTGCAGAAAAAAAACTGCTGCGAATTTCGCAGTGAAAAAAAAAACTGTAGTGGGTAGTCACCCTTATGGGCTGAATAAAACAGCCATTCTGTCGAACATACAATTTGTCCGGCTGCTGTGGCGTCTTGGGAAGTGTCATGTCTCATCTACCTGACTCTATTCATTGACATGTATAACCTGTACTGTATCTGCAAGTGTTTGCCTTCTTTAGTTTGTCCCTTCTGGTTCTCTGTACCCCCTGTATTGCATAACTCCTCCCCTTCCTCCTGCTAGGGAGTTTCCTGTCTATAGCCTATGTGCTAGGTCTCTACTCTGTGCTTTGGCTAATCATCATTCTTTTTACCTACTGCTGAATGTGCATTATACAAGATTTCTACCTGAATAAACCCTGGAATCTTCTCCCATGCCTCTGCAGTGGAGTTGGATGCTGTCTGACAACATATATCTTCTGTGAGTACTGGTTCATAACTACAAGAGAAGTTACTTCAGCCGATACGCTTACAGCCATGTTATTGAGTCAGAATAGGAAGATAGGCCAGTAGATTTCTGCCCACTTCCATCTCCAATGGAGACTGGCTGTAAATGGCAGCCGTACATGAGTATTTATGGTTCCAAGCTGTACGTGTCATAATAGAGCCTTACTGACATCACCAGTCAGCTTCAACTGTCAGACATCCAGGGTTATTGCATACAGTCTATCTATCTATCTATCTATCTATCTATCTATCTATCTATCTATCTATCTATCTATCTATCTATCTATCTATCTATCTATCTATCTATCTATCTGTCTCTGTGTATAGATAAATATCTATATAAATATATAGAAATACATATATATCGATATATATTTTTATGGATTTCTACCCAAATATATGGATGTATACATATATAGATATATAGTCATGTAAGGCTGAAGAAAAGACATGCCGTGTGTATAATTTCTTCAGCCTATGATGTGTTTTATTTTCTTTATTCTCAGTATTGCTAGGATCTTCCCAGTATAATATATAGCAACCAATCGCAGCACAGCTTTCATGTAACCTGAGTAGTATAAGAAGTATCAACCAATCACAGCACAGCTTTCATGTTGCCTCAGCAGTATAATATATAGCAACCAATCACAGCACAGCTTTCATGTTACCTTAACAGTATAAAAAATAGCAACCAATCACAGCACAGCTTTCATTTTACCTCAGCATTGGCTGCGGAATCTGCTTTTTATTTTTCAATAACCAACGCATCGGGTAAAATTGGCGCGACTTTCCCGCCGGTTTGAAACCACCCTAGAGAAAATTAGGGCAAAAAGATGGAGAACTGGGAGGTGACCCGCTAATCTCTATGGTGCTGTAATTTGGGTAAATCCAATAGGAGGTGCAGCACGTTTCTGTAAAACCAATAGAGGGCGCTGTTATGTTACTGTAGAAACCAATGGACAGCATGGCAGAGGGGCGGAGAGGGGGTGGAGAGGAGGCAGAGAGGAGGTGGGAGCTCAGTTCTCGCTCCTGGCTCTTCCAGCCCCCCCCGCAGATGAGGACGACGTATATCGGCTCGGCGTGAAAACCGAGCCGATATACGTTCGTGTGAATGCACCCTAAGCCAGACGCCTGCTGCACACTGAGGAGGGGCAATCACCATGAAACAGTCTGTCTGTGCATGGCTTCCTGGCTTGGTTTAATATTCCCAATCATTGTTAAGGCTTGTGATAAATCACTTGGATTTGAAGGAATGCTGCATCCAATAGATGGCGCTATAGAGGTATTTTCTTATCCTTATTTGCATAGATATCCCAGAGGAGCTAGCATCACCTTATAAGTTTTCTTACTCATTTTTTAGGTTCTCAAACCCCTCTTCTGTGTGCAGTGCTTGGGTAGTGACTATACCATCCCCTGACCCATTTACCCCATGGGTGTCTCCACATACTTTTTGGGTGCTCTCCTTAAGGAGACACAACACCGCTTCTGACCCACATAGGAATGTGAACCACAGGCCAACTAGGGCTGAGGAGATGGGCGCATTGTCCAGTATCACATGTGTAGTCTAACAGAGCTTACTTTGGGTAAGTGAGAGTTTTGGCCCATGTGAAAGGGGAATTACTGTATGCTAAACTGTTCACTTCATTTTCATTACCTTCTATGACATTTATGGAAATGACACGGCACAGATTATTGTTAGGGGTTCCATCACAGTCCCCTTGTGTAGCCGCACCGCCTCCACGCTCCCCTCATGTAAGCCCACTTTCCTAGTGTAACCGTATTGTCACCACACTCCCCACATGTAACCATACCACGGTTCGAAAAGTGTCATAATAGAGCCTTAAAGGGGTTCTGTCATTAAAAACAAAAAAATATATACTTACCTATTGCTCCCCAGGCAGCCTGCTTACCTCTTCTTCTTATCCCAAATCTTCTCCTGGAGCCGCTTGTCACTTCGGTCACGTGACCTCCAGCAACCTGATTTTCCTCCATCCGGTCAAAAAGCGTACATTGCGCTACCTTCCGCTTCCTTCAGGTCAATGTACGCATACGTCACTAGTGACGTATGCGTACATTGCCTTCTCAGGAAGCGCGGAATGAAAGCAGCCGTGCGAGACAATGGCGCGACTGCGCATGCAGCTATCCTGGAGATAGCTATAGTCTATGGAATATACACGGGCTTTAGCCTTGGCAGTCGTCGTCATTAAAATCTATGTATAGCTACCTGCCATGCTGTCCATTGGTTTCTACAGTAACATTGCAGCGCCCTCTATTAGTTTTACAGAAACGTGCTGCACCTATGCTCCCTTTAATATATGATCCCCAGATAGGGGACGTATCAGATGCAACACGCTCAGGCAGCACTCCGGGCGCACCCACAATGCACTGAGGGAGCTGGAAGACCTTTGCATAGCCCCACCCAACGCTTTCTCAACCGCGCCCCCTCACATCCTCCTCAGTCCTTCCTCTTGCACCGCGCTCACGCATCCTAGGCTTGCAGAGCCTGCAGGACTCGTCACCTCCCTACGCAGGATGGTTAAGCACGCGATGACACTAGAAGCAAGCACTAGTTTGCCTCTGAAGGTGCGTCCGTCGGTCGTTTTGAGAGATCTCTTTTGGTGGACGCATTTCGAGTGGGGACGGACGGAAACTTTTTCCCAAAAATGAGGAAAATTGGCTTCGACCCCATAGGGCTTTATTGGCTTCCCCTGGGCTGGCATTAGTAGACCTTAGTAAGAATAAGAATAGATCAGCATGGTCATCTGAAGAAGTTTAAATGTACAGCAGGCCTTTTTTTTTATTTTTCCCGCCATACATAAATAAATCCATCCATCCATCCATCCATCCATCCATAACTATAGATTATATAGAGAAATAAATCTTGCTATTTGTATAGCGATAGATAGATAGTGTAGATTATAGACATACATTATATCCAGATGATAGATTTTAGATTATTTATATCTATGTAGATTCTATCATCTATATTAATTATATAATAGATCTATGGATTATCTATCTATCTATCAATCAATAGATCTATTATATAATCAACATACATTATAGAATCTACATATATACATAATACAGCTATATGTGTTTGTGTATGTATGTAGATATATATATATATATATCTCATCTAAAATCTATCTTTTATCTATATGCACAAAATCTATAATTCAGATATAATCTATATCTATAATCTACATAATTAATAAATAAATAGATAGATTCATTCATACATACATACATACACACTGTATGCAAATGAGCCAGGTGTCTGGCAGGCTGATGTCACTGCATTGTGATGTCATCAATTTAGAAGTATAAATACCAGACTTGGCAGCCATGTTAGTCAGTCTCCGCTGCAGCTCGGAGACGGGAGGTGGGGAACCCCTATCTCCTCCGAGAAGCCACAGAACTGGATCCTTTTTATTTTTAGCAGAGTGCATTTTGAATGCAGCACACAAGGGGGAGACAGCGGCCTACCAAAATCCAGTTGGCTGCCGCTGTGGCCTATTTTTTTTTTTTTTTTAAAAGGTAGGTTCTGTCCTTCCACGGTGAGGAATAGGCAGGGATGTTCCGTTTTTGCCAGCTGGGGAATGCTTATAGGCAAGGCCTTATTCCTGGTGGTGCATGTAACGTCAGACCACGTTTCAGACATGCAGCAGCGGCACCAGCAGCATTCAGTCAGTCAGTGGCTCGCAAACGTTTCCCATGCAAGTTTACATTAAACAGACACATTTCTTTATTTCCTTTATTGACTGCGGTCTTTATCGAGCCGTTGAACTGTTGCTGTGTCTAGGCATTGAATAAAGCAATACATCCTTTTAAAGTAGACATCCGTTCATTGGAGTTCTTTGCTCCCCGAATGTCGCTCCATCTATAAGCGTTGGCTCTGAAGCACGCATCAGGGGCCAGCCTGCATGCTTGCCGCTTTTGAACTAGCAGCGACTGTAGGTCACTCACACAGGCTGGTTGGAATGGCCTAGCATTATCCTAATACGGAGGTGTAACTTGAAGCTGTGGGGCTCCAGTACGAAGTCTGGAACTGGGCCCCCAACTATAAAGCTTCATTGATAGCATTGGTTTACAATGTGGGAAAGAGAGACTTTATGGGCCCCCTAGGGCTCCGGGTCCCAGGTGCGACCGCACCCACTGTACATACGCCCATGACCCGAATACGTGGAGCATACAGACGTAGGGTGTGTGTGTTGTTGTTTTGCTTCCAGTTAAAATCGCGATTTTGCGCGATTGCGATTTTAACATTACAAGTCCCATAGACCCCTGCAGAAAAAAAACTGCTGCGAATTTCGCAGTGAAAAAAAAAACTGTAGTGGGTAGTCACCCTTATGGGCTGAATAAAACAGCCATTCTGTCGAACATACAATTTGTCCGGCTGCTGTGGCGTCTTGGGAAGTGTCATGTCTCATCTACCTGACTCTATTCATTGACATGTATAACCTGTACTGTATCTGCAAGTGTTTGCCTTCTTTAGTTTGTCCCTTCTGGTTCTCTGTACCCCCTGTATTGCATAACTCCTCCCCTTCCTCCTGCTAGGGAGTTTCCTGTCTATAGCCTATGTGCTAGGTCTCTACTCTGTGCTTTGGCTAATCATCATTCTTTTTACCTACTGCTGAATGTGCATTATACAAGATTTCTACCTGAATAAACCCTGGAATCTTCTCCCATGCCTCTGCAGTGGAGTTGGATGCTGTCTGACAACATATATCTTCTGTGAGTACTGGTTCATAACTACAAGAGAAGTTACTTCAGCCGATACGCTTACAGCCATGTTATTGAGTCAGAATAGGAAGATGGGCCAGTACATTTCTGCCCACTTCCATCTCCAATGGAGACTGGCTGTAAATGGCAGCCGTACATGAGTATTTATGGTTCCAAGCTGTACGTGTCATAATAGAGCCTTACTGACATCACCAGTCAGCTTCAACTGTCAGACATCCAGGGTTATTGCATACAGTCTATCTATCTATCTATCTATCTATCTGTCTCTGTGTATAGATAAATATCTATATAAATATATAGAAATACATATATATCGATATATATTTTTATGGATTTCTACCCAAATATATGGATGTATACATATATAGATATATAGTCATGTAAGGCTGAAGAAAAGACATGCCGTGTGTATAATTTCTTCAGCCTATGATGTGTTTTATTTTCTTTATTCTCAGTATTGCTAGGATCTTCCCAGTATAATATATAGCAACCAATCGCAGCACAGCTTTCATGTAACCTGAGTAGTATAAGAAGTATCAACCAATCACAGCACAGCTTTCATGTTGCCTCAGCAGTATAATATATAGCAACCAATCACAGCACAGCTTTCATGTTACCTTAACAGTATAAAAAATAGCAACCAATCACAGCACAGCTTTCATTTTACCTCAGCATTGGCTGCGGAATCTGCTTTTTATTTTTCAATAACCAACGCATCGGGTAAAATTGGCGCGACTTTCCCGCCGGTTTGAAACCACCCTAGAGAAAATTAGGGCAAAAAGATGGAGAACTGGGAGGTGACCCGCTAATCTCTATGGTGCTGTAATTTGGGTAAATCCAATAGGAGGTGCAGCACGTTTCTGTAAAACCAATAGAGGGCGCTGTTATGTTACTGTAGAAACCAATGGACAGCATGGCAGAGGGGCGGAGAGGGGGTGGAGAGGAGGCAGAGAGGAGGTGGGAGCTCAGTTCTCGCTCCTGGCTCTTCCAGCCCCCCCCGCAGATGAGGACGACGTATATCGGCTCGGCGTGAAAACCGAGCCGATATACGTTCGTGTGAATGCACCCTAAGCCAGACGCCTGCTGCACACTGAGGAGGGGCAATCACCATGAAACAGTCTGTCTGTGCATGGCTTCCTGGCTTGGTTTAATATTCCCAATCATTGTTAAGGCTTGTGATAAATCACTTGGATTTGAAGGAATGCTGCATCCAATAGATGGCGCTATAGAGGTATTTTCTTATCCTTATTTGCATAGATATCCCAGAGGAGCTAGCATCACCTTATAAGTTTTCTTACTCATTTTTTAGGTTCTCAAACCCCTCTTCTGTGTGCAGTGCTTGGGTAGTGACTATACCATCCCCTGACCCATTTACCCCATGGGTGTCTCCACATACTTTTTGGGTGCTCTCCTTAAGGAGACACAACACCGCTTCTGACCCACATAGGAATGTGAACCACAGGCCAACTAGGGCTGAGGAGATGGGCGCATTGTCCAGTATCACATGTGTAGTCTAACAGAGCTTACTTTGGGTAAGTGAGAGTTTTGGCCCATGTGAAAGGGGAATTACTGTATGCTAAACTGTTCACTTCATTTTCATTACCTTCTATGACATTTATGGAAATGACACGGCACAGATTATTGTTAGGGGTTCCATCACAGTCCCCTTGTGTAGCCGCACCGCCTCCACGCTCCCCTCATGTAAGCCCACTTTCCTAGTGTAACCGTATTGTCACCACACTCCCCACATGTAACCATACCACGGTTCGAAAAGTGTCATAATAGAGCCTTAAAGGGGTTCTGTCATTAAAAACAAAAAAATATATACTTACCTATTGCTCCCCAGGCAGCCTGCTTACCTCTTCTTCTTATCCCAAATCTTCTCCTGGAGCCGCTTGTCACTTCGGTCACGTGACCTCCAGCAACCTGATTTTCCTCCATCCGGTCAAAAAGCGTACATTGCGCTACCTTCCGCTTCCTTCAGGTCAATGTACGCATACGTCACTAGTGACGTATGCGTACATTGCCTTCTCAGGAAGCGCGGAATGAAAGCAGCCGTGCGAGACAATGGCGCGACTGCGCATGCAGCTATCCTGGAGATAGCTATAGTCTATGGAATATACACGGGCTTTAGCCTTGGCAGTCGTCGTCATTAAAATCTATGTATAGCTACCTGCCATGCTGTCCATTGGTTTCTACAGTAACATTGCAGCGCCCTCTATTAGTTTTACAGAAACGTGCTGCACCTATGCTCCCTTTAATATATGATCCCCAGATAGGGGACGTATCAGATGCAACACGCTCAGGCAGCACTCCGGGCGCACCCACAATGCACTGAGGGAGCTGGAAGACCTTTGCATAGCCCCACCCAACGCTTTCTCAACCGCGCCCCCTCACATCCTCCTCAGTCCTTCCTCTTGCACCGCGCTCACGCATCCTAGGCTTGCAGAGCCTGCAGGACTCGTCACCTCCCTACGCAGGATGGTTAAGCACGCGATGACACTAGAAGCAAGCACTAGTTTGCCTCTGAAGGTGCGTCCGTCGGTCGTTTTGAGAGATCTCTTTTGGTGGACGCATTTCGAGTGGGGACGGACGGAAACTTTTTCCCAAAAATGAGGAAAATTGGCTTCGACCCCATAGGGCTTTATTGGCTTCCCCTGGGCTGGCATTAGTAGACCTTAGTAAGAATAAGAATAGATCAGCATGGTCATCTGAAGAAGTTTAAATGTACAGCAGGCCTTTTTTTTTATTTTTCCCGCCATACATAAATAAATCCATCCATCCATCCATCCATCCATCCATAACTATAGATTATATAGAGAAATAAATCTTGCTATTTGTATAGCGATAGATAGATAGTGTAGATTATAGACATACATTATATCCAGATGATAGATTTTAGATTATTTATATCTATGTAGATTCTATCATCTATATTAATTATATAATAGATCTATGGATTATCTATCTATCTATCAATCAATAGATCTATTATATAATCAACATACATTATAGAATCTACATATATACATAATACAGCTATATGTGTTTGTGTATGTATGTAGATATATATATATATATATATATATATATATCTCATCTAAAATCTATCTTTTATCTATATGCACAAAATCTATAATTCAGATATAATCTATATCTATAATCTACATAATTAATAAATAAATAGATAGATTCATTCATACATACATACATACACACTGTATGCAAATGAGCCAGGTGTCTGGCAGGCTGATGTCACTGCATTGTGATGTCATCAATTTAGAAGTATAAATACCAGACTTGGCAGCCATGTTAGTCAGTCTCCGCTGCAGCTCGGAGACGGGAGGTGGGGAACCCCTATCTCCTCCGAGAAGCCACAGAACTGGATCCTTTTTATTTTTAGCAGAGTGCATTTTGAATGCAGCACACAAGGGGGAGACAGCGGCCTACCAAAATCCAGTTGGCTGCCGCTGTGGCCTATTTTTTTTTTTTTTAAAAAGGTAGGTTCTGTCCTTCCACGGTGAGGAATAGGCAGGGATGTTCCGTTTTTGCCAGCTGGGGAATGCTTATAGGCAAGGCCTTATTCCTGGTGGTGCATGTAACGTCAGACCACGTTTCAGACATGCAGCAGCGGCACCAGCAGCATTCAGTCAGTCAGTGGCTCGCAAACGTTTCCCATGCAAGTTTACATTAAACAGACACATTTCTTTATTTCCTTTATTGACTGCGGTCTTTATCGAGCCGTTGAACTGTTGCTGTGTCTAGGCATTGAATAAAGCAATACATCCTTTTAAAGTAGACATCCGTTCATTGGAGTTCTTTGCTCCCCGAATGTCGCTCCATCTATAAGCGTTGGCTCTGAAGCACGCATCAGGGGCCAGCCTGCATGCTTGCCGCTTTTGAACTAGCAGCGACTGTAGGTCACTCACACAGGCTGGTTGGAATGGCCTAGCATTATCCTAATACGGAGGTGTAACTTGAAGCTGTGGGGCTCCAGTACGAAGTCTGGAACTGGGCCCCCAACTATAAAGCTTCATTGATAGCATTGGTTTACAATGTGGGAAAGAGAGACTTTATGGGCCCCCTAGGGCTCCGGGTCCCAGGTGCGACCGCACCCACTGTACATACGCCCATGACCCGAATACGTGGAGCATACAGACGTAGGGTGTGTGTGTTGTTGTTTTGCTTCCAGTTAAAATCGCGATTTTGCGCGATTGCGATTTTAACATTACAAGTCCCATAGACCCCTGCAGAAAAAAAACTGCTGCGAATTTCGCAGTGAAAAAAAAAACTGTAGTGGGTAGTCACCCTTATGGGCTGAATAAAACAGCCATTCTGTCGAACATACAATTTGTCCGGCTGCTGTGGCGTCTTGGGAAGTGTCATGTCTCATCTACCTGACTCTATTCATTGACATGTATAACCTGTACTGTATCTGCAAGTGTTTGCCTTCTTTAGTTTGTCCCTTCTGGTTCTCTGTACCCCCTGTATTGCATAACTCCTCCCCTTCCTCCTGCTAGGGAGTTTCCTGTCTATAGCCTATGTGCTAGGTCTCTACTCTGTGCTTTGGCTAATCATCATTCTTTTTACCTACTGCTGAATGTGCATTATACAAGATTTCTACCTGAATAAACCCTGGAATCTTCTCCCATGCCTCTGCAGTGGAGTTGGATGCTGTCTGACAACATATATCTTCTGTGAGTACTGGTTCATAACTACAAGAGAAGTTACTTCAGCCGATACGCTTACAGCCATGTTATTGAGTCAGAATAGGAAGATAGGCCAGTAGATTTCTGCCCACTTCCATCTCCAATGGAGACTGGCTGTAAATGGCAGCCGTACATGAGTATTTATGGTTCCAAGCTGTACGTGTCATAATAGAGCCTTACTGACATCACCAGTCAGCTTCAACTGTCAGACATCCAGGGTTATTGCATACAGTCTATCTATCTATCTATCTATCTATCTATCTATCCTATCTATCCTATCTATCTATCTATCTATCTATCTATCTATCTATCTATCTGTCTCTGTGTATAGATAAATATCTATATAAATATATAGAAATACATATATATCGATATATATTTTTATGGATTTCTACCCAAATATATGGATGTATACATATATAGATATATAGTCATGTAAGGCTGAAGAAAAGACATGCCGTGTGTATAATTTCTTCAGCCTATGATGTGTTTTATTTTCTTTATTCTCAGTATTGCTAGGATCTTCCCAGTATAATATATAGCAACCAATCGCAGCACAGCTTTCATGTAACCTGAGTAGTATAAGAAGTATCAACCAATCACAGCACAGCTTTCATGTTGCCTCAGCAGTATAATATATAGCAACCAATCACAGCACAGCTTTCATGTTACCTTAACAGTATAAAAAATAGCAACCAATCACAGCACAGCTTTCATTTTACCTCAGCATTGGCTGCGGAATCTGCTTTTTATTTTTCAATAACCAACGCATCGGGTAAAATTGGCGCGACTTTCCCGCCGGTTTGAAACCACCCTAGAGAAAATTAGGGCAAAAAGATGGAGAACTGGGAGGTGACCCGCTAATCTCTATGGTGCTGTAATTTGGGTAAATCCAATAGGAGGTGCAGCACGTTTCTGTAAAACCAATAGAGGGCGCTGTTATGTTACTGTAGAAACCAATGGACAGCATGGCAGAGGGGCGGAGAGGGGGTGGAGAGGAGGCAGAGAGGAGGTGGGAGCTCAGTTCTCGCTCCTGGCTCTTCCAGCCCCCCCCGCAGATGAGGACGACGTATATCGGCTCGGCGTGAAAACCGAGCCGATATACGTTCGTGTGAATGCACCCTAAGCCAGACGCCTGCTGCACACTGAGGAGGGGCAATCACCATGAAACAGTCTGTCTGTGCATGGCTTCCTGGCTTGGTTTAATATTCCCAATCATTGTTAAGGCTTGTGATAAATCACTTGGATTTGAAGGAATGCTGCATCCAATAGATGGCGCTATAGAGGTATTTTCTTATCCTTATTTGCATAGATATCCCAGAGGAGCTAGCATCACCTTATAAGTTTTCTTACTCATTTTTTAGGTTCTCAAACCCCTCTTCTGTGTGCAGTGCTTGGGTAGTGACTATACCATCCCCTGACCCATTTACCCCATGGGTGTCTCCACATACTTTTTGGGTGCTCTCCTTAAGGAGACACAACACCGCTTCTGACCCACATAGGAATGTGAACCACAGGCCAACTAGGGCTGAGGAGATGGGCGCATTGTCCAGTATCACATGTGTAGTCTAACAGAGCTTACTTTGGGTAAGTGAGAGTTTTGGCCCATGTGAAAGGGGAATTACTGTATGCTAAACTGTTCACTTCATTTTCATTACCTTCTATGACATTTATGGAAATGACACGGCACAGATTATTGTTAGGGGTTCCATCACAGTCCCCTTGTGTAGCCGCACCGCCTCCACGCTCCCCTCATGTAAGCCCACTTTCCTAGTGTAACCGTATTGTCACCACACTCCCCACATGTAACCATACCACGGTTCGAAAAGTGTCATAATAGAGCCTTAAAGGGGTTCTGTCATTAAAAACAAAAAAATATATACTTACCTATTGCTCCCCAGGCAGCCTGCTTACCTCTTCTTCTTATCCCAAATCTTCTCCTGGAGCCGCTTGTCACTTCGGTCACGTGACCTCCAGCAACCTGATTTTCCTCCATCCGGTCAAAAAGCGTACATTGCGCTACCTTCCGCTTCCTTCAGGTCAATGTACGCATACGTCACTAGTGACGTATGCGTACATTGCCTTCTCAGGAAGCGCGGAATGAAAGCAGCCGTGCGAGACAATGGCGCGACTGCGCATGCAGCTATCCTGGAGATAGCTATAGTCTATGGAATATACACGGGCTTTAGCCTTGGCAGTCGTCGTCATTAAAATCTATGTATAGCTACCTGCCATGCTGTCCATTGGTTTCTACAGTAACATTGCAGCGCCCTCTATTAGTTTTACAGAAACGTGCTGCACCTATGCTCCCTTTAATATATGATCCCCAGATAGGGGACGTATCAGATGCAACACGCTCAGGCAGCACTCCGGGCGCACCCACAATGCACTGAGGGAGCTGGAAGACCTTTGCATAGCCCCACCCAACGCTTTCTCAACCGCGCCCCCTCACATCCTCCTCAGTCCTTCCTCTTGCACCGCGCTCACGCATCCTAGGCTTGCAGAGCCTGCAGGACTCGTCACCTCCCTACGCAGGATGGTTAAGCACGCGATGACACTAGAAGCAAGCACTAGTTTGCCTCTGAAGGTGCGTCCGTCGGTCGTTTTGAGAGATCTCTTTTGGTGGACGCATTTCGAGTGGGGACGGACGGAAACTTTTTCCCAAAAATGAGGAAAATTGGCTTCGACCCCATAGGGCTTTATTGGCTTCCCCTGGGCTGGCATTAGTAGACCTTAGTAAGAATAAGAATAGATCAGCATGGTCATCTGAAGAAGTTTAAATGTACAGCAGGCCTTTTTTTTTATTTTTCCCGCCATACATAAATAAATCCATCCATCCATCCATCCATCCATCCATCCATAACTATAGATTATATAGAGAAATAAATCTTGCTATTTGTATAGCGATAGATAGATAGTGTAGATTATAGACATACATTATATCCAGATGATAGATTTTAGATTATTTATATCTATGTAGATTCTATCATCTATATTAATTATATAATAGATCTATGGATTATCTATCTATCTATCAATCAATAGATCTATTATATAATCAACATACATTATAGAATCTACATATATACATAATACAGCTATATGTGTTTGTGTATGTATGTAGATATATATATATATATATATATATCTCATCTAAAATCTATCTTTTATCTATATGCACAAAATCTATAATTCAGATATAATCTATATCTATAATCTACATAATTAATAAATAAATAGATAGATTCATTCATACATACATACATACATACACACTGTATGCAAATGAGCCAGGTGTCTGGCAGGCTGATGTCACTGCATTGTGATGTCATCAATTTAGAAGTATAAATACCAGACTTGGCAGCCATGTTAGTCAGTCTCCGCTGCAGCTCGGAGACGGGAGGTGGGGAACCCCTATCTCCTCCGAGAAGCCACAGAACTGGATCCTTTTTATTTTTAGCAGAGTGCATTTTGAATGCAGCACACAAGGGGGAGACAGCGGCCTACCAAAATCCAGTTGGCTGCCGCTGTGGCCTATTTTTTTTTTTTTTAAAAAGGTAGGTTCTGTCCTTCCACGGTGAGGAATAGGCAGGGATGTTCCGTTTTTGCCAGCTGGGGAATGCTTATAGGCAAGGCCTTATTCCTGGTGGTGCATGTAACGTCAGACCACGTTTCAGACATGCAGCAGCGGCACCAGCAGCATTCAGTCAGTCAGTGGCTCGCAAACGTTTCCCATGCAAGTTTACATTAAACAGACACATTTCTTTATTTCCTTTATTGACTGCGGTCTTTATCGAGCCGTTGAACTGTTGCTGTGTCTAGGCATTGAATAAAGCAATACATCCTTTTAAAGTAGACATCCGTTCATTGGAGTTCTTTGCTCCCCGAATGTCGCTCCATCTATAAGCGTTGGCTCTGAAGCACGCATCAGGGGCCAGCCTGCATGCTTGCCGCTTTTGAACTAGCAGCGACTGTAGGTCACTCACACAGGCTGGTTGGAATGGCCTAGCATTATCCTAATACGGAGGTGTAACTTGAAGCTGTGGGGCTCCAGTACGAAGTCTGGAACTGGGCCCCCAACTATAAAGCTTCATTGATAGCATTGGTTTACAATGTGGGAAAGAGAGACTTTATGGGCCCCCTAGGGCTCCGGGTCCCAGGTGCGACCGCACCCACTGTACATACGCCCATGACCCGAATACGTGGAGCATACAGACGTAGGGTGTGTGTGTTGTTGTTTTGCTTCCAGTTAAAATCGCGATTTTGCGCGATTGCGATTTTAACATTACAAGTCCCATAGACCCCTGCAGAAAAAAAACTGCTGCGAATTTCGCAGTGAAAAAAAAAACTGTAGTGGGTAGTCACCCTTATGGGCTGAATAAAACAGCCATTCTGTCGAACATACAATTTGTCCGGCTGCTGTGGCGTCTTGGGAAGTGTCATGTCTCATCTACCTGACTCTATTCATTGACATGTATAACCTGTACTGTATCTGCAAGTGTTTGCCTTCTTTAGTTTGTCCCTTCTGGTTCTCTGTACCCCCTGTATTGCATAACTCCTCCCCTTCCTCCTGCTAGGGAGTTTCCTGTCTATAGCCTATGTGCTAGGTCTCTACTCTGTGCTTTGGCTAATCATCATTCTTTTTACCTACTGCTGAATGTGCATTATACAAGATTTCTACCTGAATAAACCCTGGAATCTTCTCCCATGCCTCTGCAGTGGAGTTGGATGCTGTCTGACAACATATATCTTCTGTGAGTACTGGTTCATAACTACAAGAGAAGTTACTTCAGCCGATACGCTTACAGCCATGTTATTGAGTCAGAATAGGAAGATAGGCCAGTAGATTTCTGCCCACTTCCATCTCCAATGGAGACTGGCTGTAAATGGCAGCCGTACATGAGTATTTATGGTTCCAAGCTGTACGTGTCATAATAGAGCCTTACTGACATCACCAGTCAGCTTCAACTGTCAGACATCCAGGGTTATTGCATACAGTCTATCTATCTATCTATCTATCTATCTATCTATCTGTCTCTGTGTATAGATAAATATCTATATAAATATATAGAAATACATATATATCGATATATATTTTTATGGATTTCTACCCAAATATATGGATGTATACATATATAGATATATAGTCATGTAAGGCTGAAGAAAAGACATGCCGTGTGTATAATTTCTTCAGCCTATGATGTGTTTTATTTTCTTTATTCTCAGTATTGCTAGGATCTTCCCAGTATAATATATAGCAACCAATCGCAGCACAGCTTTCATGTAACCTGAGTAGTATAAGAAGTATCAACCAATCACAGCACAGCTTTCATGTTGCCTCAGCAGTATAATATATAGCAACCAATCACAGCACAGCTTTCATGTTACCTTAACAGTATAAAAAATAGCAACCAATCACAGCACAGCTTTCATTTTACCTCAGCATTGGCTGCGGAATCTGCTTTTTATTTTTCAATAACCAACGCATCGGGTAAAATTGGCGCGACTTTCCCGCCGGTTTGAAACCACCCTAGAGAAAATTAGGGCAAAAAGATGGAGAACTGGGAGGTGACCCGCTAATCTCTATGGTGCTGTAATTTGGGTAAATCCAATAGGAGGTGCAGCACGTTTCTGTAAAACCAATAGAGGGCGCTGTTATGTTACTGTAGAAACCAATGGACAGCATGGCAGAGGGGCGGAGAGGGGGTGGAGAGGAGGCAGAGAGGAGGTGGGAGCTCAGTTCTCGCTCCTGGCTCTTCCAGCCCCCCCCCCCCCCCCCGCAGATGAGGACGACGTATATCGGCTCGGCGTGAAAACCGAGCCGATATACGTTCGTGTGAATGCACCCTAAGCCAGACGCCTGCTGCACACTGAGGAGGGGCAATCACCATGAAACAGTCTGTCTGTGCATGGCTTCCTGGCTTGGTTTAATATTCCCAATCATTGTTAAGGCTTGTGATAAATCACTTGGATTTGAAGGAATGCTGCATCCAATAGATGGCGCTATAGAGGTATTTTCTTATCCTTATTTGCATAGATATCCCAGAGGAGCTAGCATCACCTTATAAGTTTTCTTACTCATTTTTTAGGTTCTCAAACCCCTCTTCTGTGTGCAGTGCTTGGGTAGTGACTATACCATCCCCTGACCCATTTACCCCATGGGTGTCTCCACATACTTTTTGGGTGCTCTCCTTAAGGAGACACAACACCGCTTCTGACCCACATAGGAATGTGAACCACAGGCCAACTAGGGCTGAGGAGATGGGCGCATTGTCCAGTATCACATGTGTAGTCTAACAGAGCTTACTTTGGGTAAGTGAGAGTTTTGGCCCATGTGAAAGGGGAATTACTGTATGCTAAACTGTTCACTTCATTTTCATTACCTTCTATGACATTTATGGAAATGACACGGCACAGATTATTGTTAGGGGTTCCATCACAGTCCCCTTGTGTAGCCGCACCGCCTCCACGCTCCCCTCATGTAAGCCCACTTTCCTAGTGTAACCGTATTGTCACCACACTCCCCACATGTAACCATACCACGGTTCGAAAAGTGTCATAATAGAGCCTTAAAGGGGTTCTGTCATTAAAAACAAAAAAATATATACTTACCTATTGCTCCCCAGGCAGCCTGCTTACCTCTTCTTCTTATCCCAAATCTTCTCCTGGAGCCGCTTGTCACTTCGGTCACGTGACCTCCAGCAACCTGATTTTCCTCCATCCGGTCAAAAAGCGTACATTGCGCTACCTTCTGCTTCCTTCAGGTCAATGTACGCATACGTCACTAGTGACGTATGCGTACATTGCCTTCTCAGGAAGCGCGGAATGAAAGCAGCCGTGCGAGACAATGGCGCGACTGCGCATGCAGCTATCCTGGAGATAGCTATAGTCTATGGAATATACACGGGCTTTAGCCTTGGCAGTCGTCGTCATTAAAATCTATGTATAGCTACCTGCCATGCTGTCCATTGGTTTCTACAGTAACATTGCAGCGCCCTCTATTAGTTTTACAGAAACGTGCTGCACCTATGCTCCCTTTAATATATGATCCCCAGATAGGGGACGTATCAGATGCAACACGCTCAGGCAGCACTCCGGGCGCACCCACAATGCACTGAGGGAGCTGGAAGACCTTTGCATAGCCCCACCCAACGCTTTCTCAACCGCGCCCCCTCACATCCTCCTCAGTCCTTCCTCTTGCACCGCGCTCACGCATCCTAGGCTTGCAGAGCCTGCAGGACTCGTCACCTCCCTACGCAGGATGGTTAAGCACGCGATGACACTAGAAGCAAGCACTAGTTTGCCTCTGAAGGTGCGTCCGTCGGTCGTTTTGAGAGATCTCTTTTGGTGGACGCATTTCGAGTGGGGACGGACGGAAACTTTTTCCCAAAAATGAGGAAAATTGGCTTCGACCCCATAGGGCTTTATTGGCTTCCCCTGGGCTGGCATTAGTAGACCTTAGTAAGAATAAGAATAGATCAGCATGGTCATCTGAAGAAGTTTAAATGTACAGCAGGCCTTTTTTTTTATTTTTCCCGCCATACATAAATAAATCCATCCATCCATCCATCCATCCATCCATCCATAACTATAGATTATATAGAGAAATAAATCTTGCTATTTGTATAGCGATAGATAGATAGTGTAGATTATAGACATACATTATATCCAGATGATAGATTTTAGATTATTTATATCTATGTAGATTCTATCATCTATATTAATTATATAATAGATCTATGGATTATCTATCTATCTATCAATCAATAGATCTATTATATAATCAACATACATTATAGAATCTACATATATACATAATACAGCTATATGTGTTTGTGTATGTATGTAGATATATATATATATATATATATATCTCATCTAAAATCTATCTTTTATCTATATGCACAAAATCTATAATTCAGATATAATCTATATCTATAATCTACATAATTAATAAATAAATAGATAGATTCATTCATACATACATACATACATACACACTGTATGCAAATGAGCCAGGTGTCTGGCAGGCTGATGTCACTGCATTGTGATGTCATCAATTTAGAAGTATAAATACCAGACTTGGCAGCCATGTTAGTCAGTCTCCGCTGCAGCTCGGAGACGGGAGGTGGGGAACCCCTATCTCCTCCGAGAAGCCACAGAACTGGATCCTTTTTATTTTTAGCAGAGTGCATTTTGAATGCAGCACACAAGGGGGAGACAGCGGCCTACCAAAATCCAGTTGGCTGCCGCTGTGGCCTATTTTTTTTTTTTTTAAAAAGGTAGGTTCTGTCCTTCCACGGTGAGGAATAGGCAGGGATGTTCCGTTTTTGCCAGCTGGGGAATGCTTATAGGCAAGGCCTTATTCCTGGTGGTGCATGTAACGTCAGACCACGTTTCAGACATGCAGCAGCGGCACCAGCAGCATTCAGTCAGTCAGTGGCTCGCAAACGTTTCCCATGCAAGTTTACATTAAACAGACACATTTCTTTATTTCCTTTATTGACTGCGGTCTTTATCGAGCCGTTGAACTGTTGCTGTGTCTAGGCATTGAATAAAGCAATACATCCTTTTAAAGTAGACATCCGTTCATTGGAGTTCTTTGCTCCCCGAATGTCGCTCCATCTATAAGCGTTGGCTCTGAAGCACGCATCAGGGGCCAGCCTGCATGCTTGCCGCTTTTGAACTAGCAGCGACTGTAGGTCACTCACACAGGCTGGTTGGAATGGCCTAGCATTATCCTAATACGGAGGTGTAACTTGAAGCTGTGGGGCTCCAGTACGAAGTCTGGAACTGGGCCCCCAACTATAAAGCTTCATTGATAGCATTGGTTTACAATGTGGGAAAGAGAGACTTTATGGGCCCCCTAGGGCTCCGGGTCCCAGGTGCGACCGCACCCACTGTACATACGCCCATGACCCGAATACGTGGAGCATACAGACGTAGGGTGTGTGTGTTGTTGTTTTGCTTCCAGTTAAAATCGCGATTTTGCGCGATTGCGATTTTAACATTACAAGTCCCATAGACCCCTGCAGAAAAAAAACTGCTGCGAATTTCGCAGTGAAAAAAAAAACTGTAGTGGGTAGTCACCCTTATGGGCTGAATAAAACAGCCATTCTGTCGAACATACAATTTGTCCGGCTGCTGTGGCGTCTTGGGAAGTGTCATGTCTCATCTACCTGACTCTATTCATTGACATGTATAACCTGTACTGTATCTGCAAGTGTTTGCCTTCTTTAGTTTGTCCCTTCTGGTTCTCTGTACCCCCTGTATTGCATAACTCCTCCCCTTCCTCCTGCTAGGGAGTTTCCTGTCTATAGCCTATGTGCTAGGTCTCTACTCTGTGCTTTGGCTAATCATCATTCTTTTTACCTACTGCTGAATGTGCATTATACAAGATTTCTACCTGAATAAACCCTGGAATCTTCTCCCATGCCTCTGCAGTGGAGTTGGATGCTGTCTGACAACATATATCTTCTGTGAGTACTGGTTCATAACTACAAGAGAAGTTACTTCAGCCGATACGCTTACAGCCATGTTATTGAGTCAGAATAGGAAGATAGGCCAGTAGATTTCTGCCCACTTCCATCTCCAATGGAGACTGGCTGTAAATGGCAGCCGTACATGAGTATTTATGGTTCCAAGCTGTACGTGTCATAATAGAGCCTTACTGACATCACCAGTCAGCTTCAACTGTCAGACATCCAGGGTTATTGCATACAGTCTATCTATCTATCTATCTATCTATCTATCTATCTGTCTCTGTGTATAGATAAATATCTATATAAATATATAGAAATACATATATATCGATATATATTTTTATGGATTTCTACCCAAATATATGGATGTATACATATATAGATATATAGTCATGTAAGGCTGAAGAAAAGACATGCCGTGTGTATAATTTCTTCAGCCTATGATGTGTTTTATTTTCTTTATTCTCAGTATTGCTAGGATCTTCCCAGTATAATATATAGCAACCAATCGCAGCACAGCTTTCATGTAACCTGAGTAGTATAAGAAGTATCAACCAATCACAGCACAGCTTTCATGTTGCCTCAGCAGTATAATATATAGCAACCAATCACAGCACAGCTTTCATGTTACCTTAACAGTATAAAAAATAGCAACCAATCACAGCACAGCTTTCATTTTACCTCAGCATTGGCTGCGGAATCTGCTTTTTATTTTTCAATAACCAACGCATCGGGTAAAATTGGCGCGACTTTCCCGCCGGTTTGAAACCACCCTAGAGAAAATTAGGGCAAAAAGATGGAGAACTGGGAGGTGACCCGCTAATCTCTATGGTGCTGTAATTTGGGTAAATCCAATAGGAGGTGCAGCACGTTTCTGTAAAACCAATAGAGGGCGCTGTTATGTTACTGTAGAAACCAATGGACAGCATGGCAGAGGGGCGGAGAGGGGGTGGAGAGGAGGCAGAGAGGAGGTGGGAGCTCAGTTCTCGCTCCTGGCTCTTCCAGCCCCCCCCCCCCCCCCCGCAGATGAGGACGACGTATATCGGCTCGGCGTGAAAACCGAGCCGATATACGTTCGTGTGAATGCACCCTAAGCCAGACGCCTGCTGCACACTGAGGAGGGGCAATCACCATGAAACAGTCTGTCTGTGCATGGCTTCCTGGCTTGGTTTAATATTCCCAATCATTGTTAAGGCTTGTGATAAATCACTTGGATTTGAAGGAATGCTGCATCCAATAGATGGCGCTATAGAGGTATTTTCTTATCCTTATTTGCATAGATATCCCAGAGGAGCTAGCATCACCTTATAAGTTTTCTTACTCATTTTTTAGGTTCTCAAACCCCTCTTCTGTGTGCAGTGCTTGGGTAGTGACTATACCATCCCCTGACCCATTTACCCCATGGGTGTCTCCACATACTTTTTGGGTGCTCTCCTTAAGGAGACACAACACCGCTTCTGACCCACATAGGAATGTGAACCACAGGCCAACTAGGGCTGAGGAGATGGGCGCATTGTCCAGTATCACATGTGTAGTCTAACAGAGCTTACTTTGGGTAAGTGAGAGTTTTGGCCCATGTGAAAGGGGAATTACTGTATGCTAAACTGTTCACTTCATTTTCATTACCTTCTATGACATTTATGGAAATGACACGGCACAGATTATTGTTAGGGGTTCCATCACAGTCCCCTTGTGTAGCCGCACCGCCTCCACGCTCCCCTCATGTAAGCCCACTTTCCTAGTGTAACCGTATTGTCACCACACTCCCCACATGTAACCATACCACGGTTCGAAAAGTGTCATAATAGAGCCTTAAAGGGGTTCTGTCATTAAAAACAAAAAAATATATACTTACCTATTGCTCCCCAGGCAGCCTGCTTACCTCTTCTTCTTATCCCAAATCTTCTCCTGGAGCCGCTTGTCACTTCGGTCACGTGACCTCCAGCAACCTGATTTTCCTCCATCCGGTCAAAAAGCGTACATTGCGCTACCTTCTGCTTCCTTCAGGTCAATGTACGCATACGTCACTAGTGACGTATGCGTACATTGCCTTCTCAGGAAGCGCGGAATGAAAGCAGCCGTGCGAGACAATGGCGCGACTGCGCATGCAGCTATCCTGGAGATAGCTATAGTCTATGGAATATACACGGGCTTTAGCCTTGGCAGTCGTCGTCATTAAAATCTATGTATAGCTACCTGCCATGCTGTCCATTGGTTTCTACAGTAACATTGCAGCGCCCTCTATTAGTTTTACAGAAACGTGCTGCACCTATGCTCCCTTTAATATATGATCCCCAGATAGGGGACGTATCAGATGCAACACGCTCAGGCAGCACTCCGGGCGCACCCACAATGCACTGAGGGAGCTGGAAGACCTTTGCATAGCCCCACCCAACGCTTTCTCAACCGCGCCCCCTCACATCCTCCTCAGTCCTTCCTCTTGCACCGCGCTCACGCATCCTAGGCTTGCAGAGCCTGCAGGACTCGTCACCTCCCTACGCAGGATGGTTAAGCACGCGATGACACTAGAAGCAAGCACTAGTTTGCCTCTGAAGGTGCGTCCGTCGGTCGTTTTGAGAGATCTCTTTTGGTGGACGCATTTCGAGTGGGGACGGACGGAAACTTTTTCCCAAAAATGAGGAAAATTGGCTTCGACCCCATAGGGCTTTATTGGCTTCCCCTGGGCTGGCATTAGTAGACCTTAGTAAGAATAAGAATAGATCAGCATGGTCATCTGAAGAAGTTTAAGTGTACAGCAGGCCTTTTTTTTTATTTTTCCCGCCATACATAAATAAATCCATCCATCCATCCATCCATCCATCCATCCATAACTATAGATTATATAGAGAAATAAATCTTGCTATTTGTATAGCGATAGATAGATAGTGTAGATTATAGACATACATTATATCCAGATGATAGATTTTAGATTATTTATATCTATGTAGATTCTATCATCTATATTAATTATATAATAGATCTATGGATTATCTATCTATCTATCAATCAATAGATCTATTATATAATCAACATACATTATAGAATCTACATATATACATAATACAGCTATATGTGTTTGTGTATGTATGTAGATATATATATATATATATATATCTCATCTAAAATCTATCTTTTATCTATATGCACAAAATCTATAATTCAGATATAATCTATATCTATAATCTACATAATTAATAAATAAATAGATAGATTCATTCATACATACATACATACATACACACTGTATGCAAATGAGCCAGGTGTCTGGCAGGCTGATGTCACTGCATTGTGATGTCATCAATTTAGAAGTATAAATACCAGACTTGGCAGCCATGTTAGTCAGTCTCCGCTGCAGCTCGGAGACGGGAGGTGGGGAACCCCTATCTCCTCCGAGAAGCCACAGAACTGGATCCTTTTTATTTTTAGCAGAGTGCATTTTGAATGCAGCACACAAGGGGGAGACAGCGGCCTACCAAAATCCAGTTGGCTGCCGCTGTGGCCTATTTTTTTTTTTTTTAAAAAGGTAGGTTCTGTCCTTCCACGGTGAGGAATAGGCAGGGATGTTCCGTTTTTGCCAGCTGGGGAATGCTTATAGGCAAGGCCTTATTCCTGGTGGTGCATGTAACGTCAGACCACGTTTCAGACATGCAGCAGCGGCACCAGCAGCATTCAGTCAGTCAGTGGCTCGCAAACGTTTCCCATGCAAGTTTACATTAAACAGACACATTTCTTTATTTCCTTTATTGACTGCGGTCTTTATCGAGCCGTTGAACTGTTGCTGTGTCTAGGCATTGAATAAAGCAATACATCCTTTTAAAGTAGACATCCGTTCATTGGAGTTCTTTGCTCCCCGAATGTCGCTCCATCTATAAGCGTTGGCTCTGAAGCACGCATCAGGGGCCAGCCTGCATGCTTGCCGCTTTTGAACTAGCAGCGACTGTAGGTCACTCACACAGGCTGGTTGGAATGGCCTAGCATTATCCTAATACGGAGGTGTAACTTGAAGCTGTGGGGCTCCAGTACGAAGTCTGGAACTGGGCCCCCAACTATAAAGCTTCATTGATAGCATTGGTTTACAATGTGGGAAAGAGAGACTTTATGGGCCCCCTAGGGCTCCGGGTCCCAGGTGCGACCGCACCCACTGTACATACGCCCATGACCCGAATACGTGGAGCATACAGACGTAGGGTGTGTGTGTTGTTGTTTTGCTTCCAGTTAAAATCGCGATTTTGCGCGATTGCGATTTTAACATTACAAGTCCCATAGACCCCTGCAGAAAAAAAACTGCTGCGAATTTCGCAGTGAAAAAAAAAACTGTAGTGGGTAGTCACCCTTATGGGCTGAATAAAACAGCCATTCTGTCGAACATACAATTTGTCCGGCTGCTGTGGCGTCTTGGGAAGTGTCATGTCTCATCTACCTGACTCTATTCATTGACATGTATAACCTGTACTGTATCTGCAAGTGTTTGCCTTCTTTAGTTTGTCCCTTCTGGTTCTCTGTACCCCCTGTATTGCATAACTCCTCCCCTTCCTCCTGCTAGGGAGTTTCCTGTCTATAGCCTATGTGCTAGGTCTCTACTCTGTGCTTTGGCTAATCATCATTCTTTTTACCTACTGCTGAATGTGCATTATACAAGATTTCTACCTGAATAAACCCTGGAATCTTCTCCCATGCCTCTGCAGTGGAGTTGGATGCTGTCTGACAACATATATCTTCTGTGAGTACTGGTTCATAACTACAAGAGAAGTTACTTCAGCCGATACGCTTACAGCCATGTTATTGAGTCAGAATAGGAAGATAGGCCAGTAGATTTCTGCCCACTTCCATCTCCAATGGAGACTGGCTGTAAATGGCAGCCGTACATGAGTATTTATGGTTCCAAGCTGTACGTGTCATAATAGAGCCTTACTGACATCACCAGTCAGCTTCAACTGTCAGACATCCAGGGTTATTGCATACAGTCTATCTATCTATCTATCTATCTATCTATCTATCTGTCTCTGTGTATAGATAAATATCTATATAAATATATAGAAATACATATATATCGATATATATTTTTATGGATTTCTACCCAAATATATGGATGTATACATATATAGATATATAGTCATGTAAGGCTGAAGAAAAGACATGCCGTGTGTATAATTTCTTCAGCCTATGATGTGTTTTATTTTCTTTATTCTCAGTATTGCTAGGATCTTCCCAGTATAATATATAGCAACCAATCGCAGCACAGCTTTCATGTAACCTGAGTAGTATAAGAAGTATCAACCAATCACAGCACAGCTTTCATGTTGCCTCAGCAGTATAATATATAGCAACCAATCACAGCACAGCTTTCATGTTACCTTAACAGTATAAAAAATAGCAACCAATCACAGCACAGCTTTCATTTTACCTCAGCATTGGCTGCGGAATCTGCTTTTTATTTTTCAATAACCAACGCATCGGGTAAAATTGGCGCGACTTTCCCGCCGGTTTGAAACCACCCTAGAGAAAATTAGGGCAAAAAGATGGAGAACTGGGAGGTGACCCGCTAATCTCTATGGTGCTGTAATTTGGGTAAATCCAATAGGAGGTGCAGCACGTTTCTGTAAAACCAATAGAGGGCGCTGTTATGTTACTGTAGAAACCAATGGACAGCATGGCAGAGGGGCGGAGAGGGGGTGGAGAGGAGGCAGAGAGGAGGTGGGAGCTCAGTTCTCGCTCCTGGCTCTTCCAGCCCCCCCCCCCCCCCCCGCAGATGAGGACGACGTATATCGGCTCGGCGTGAAAACCGAGCCGATATACGTTCGTGTGAATGCACCCTAAGCCAGACGCCTGCTGCACACTGAGGAGGGGCAATCACCATGAAACAGTCTGTCTGTGCATGGCTTCCTGGCTTGGTTTAATATTCCCAATCATTGTTAAGGCTTGTGATAAATCACTTGGATTTGAAGGAATGCTGCATCCAATAGATGGCGCTATAGAGGTATTTTCTTATCCTTATTTGCATAGATATCCCAGAGGAGCTAGCATCACCTTATAAGTTTTCTTACTCATTTTTTAGGTTCTCAAACCCCTCTTCTGTGTGCAGTGCTTGGGTAGTGACTATACCATCCCCTGACCCATTTACCCCATGGGTGTCTCCACATACTTTTTGGGTGCTCTCCTTAAGGAGACACAACACCGCTTCTGACCCACATAGGAATGTGAACCACAGGCCAACTAGGGCTGAGGAGATGGGCGCATTGTCCAGTATCACATGTGTAGTCTAACAGAGCTTACTTTGGGTAAGTGAGAGTTTTGGCCCATGTGAAAGGGGAATTACTGTATGCTAAACTGTTCACTTCATTTTCATTACCTTCTATGACATTTATGGAAATGACACGGCACAGATTATTGTTAGGGGTTCCATCACAGTCCCCTTGTGTAGCCGCACCGCCTCCACGCTCCCCTCATGTAAGCCCACTTTCCTAGTGTAACCGTATTGTCACCACACTCCCCACATGTAACCATACCACGGTTCGAAAAGTGTCATAATAGAGCCTTAAAGGGGTTCTGTCATTAAAAACAAAAAAATATATACTTACCTATTGCTCCCCAGGCAGCCTGCTTACCTCTTCTTCTTATCCCAAATCTTCTCCTGGAGCCGCTTGTCACTTCGGTCACGTGACCTCCAGCAACCTGATTTTCCTCCATCCGGTCAAAAAGCGTACATTGCGCTACCTTCCGCTTCCTTCAGGTCAATGTACGCATACGTCACTAGTGACGTATGCGTACATTGCCTTCTCAGGAAGCGCGGAATGAAAGCAGCCGTGCGAGACAATGGCGCGACTGCGCATGCAGCTATCCTGGAGATAGCTATAGTCTATGGAATATACACGGGCTTTAGCCTTGGCAGTCGTCGTCATTAAAATCTATGTATAGCTACCTGCCATGCTGTCCATTGGTTTCTACAGTAACATTGCAGCGCCCTCTATTAGTTTTACAGAAACGTGCTGCACCTATGCTCCCTTTAATATATGATCCCCAGATAGGGGACGTATCAGATGCAACACGCTCAGGCAGCACTCCGGGCGCACCCACAATGCACTGAGGGAGCTGGAAGACCTTTGCATAGCCCCACCCAACGCTTTCTCAACCGCGCCCCCTCACATCCTCCTCAGTCCTTCCTCTTGCACCGCGCTCACGCATCCTAGGCTTGCAGAGCCTGCAGGACTCGTCACCTCCCTACGCAGGATGGTTAAGCACGCGATGACACTAGAAGCAAGCACTAGTTTGCCTCTGAAGGTGCGTCCGTCGGTCGTTTTGAGAGATCTCTTTTGGTGGACGCATTTCGAGTGGGGACGGACGGAAACTTTTTCCCAAAAATGAGGAAAATTGGCTTCGACCCCATAGGGCTTTATTGGCTTCCCCTGGGCTGGCATTAGTAGACCTTAGTAAGAATAAGAATAGATCAGCATGGTCATCTGAAGAAGTTTAAGTGTACAGCAGGCCTTTTTTTTTATTTTTCCCGCCATACATAAATAAATCCATCCATCCATCCATCCATCCATCCATCCATAACTATAGATTATATAGAGAAATAAATCTTGCTATTTGTATAGCGATAGATAGATAGTGTAGATTATAGACATACATTATATCCAGATGATAGATTTTAGATTATTTATATCTATGTAGATTCTATCATCTATATTAATTATATAATAGATCTATGGATTATCTATCTATCTATCAATCAATAGATCTATTATATAATCAACATACATTATAGAATCTACATATATACATAATACAGCTATATGTGTTTGTGTATGTATGTAGATATATATATATATATATATATCTCATCTAAAATCTATCTTTTATCTATATGCACAAAATCTATAATTCAGATATAATCTATATCTATAATCTACATAATTAATAAATAAATAGATAGATTCATTCATACATACATACATACATACACACTGTATGCAAATGAGCCAGGTGTCTGGCAGGCTGATGTCACTGCATTGTGATGTCATCAATTTAGAAGTATAAATACCAGACTTGGCAGCCATGTTAGTCAGTCTCCGCTGCAGCTCGGAGACGGGAGGTGGGGAACCCCTATCTCCTCCGAGAAGCCACAGAACTGGATCCTTTTTATTTTTAGCAGAGTGCATTTTGAATGCAGCACACAAGGGGGAGACAGCGGCCTACCAAAATCCAGTTGGCTGCCGCTGTGGCCTATTTTTTTTTTTTTTAAAAAGGTAGGTTCTGTCCTTCCACGGTGAGGAATAGGCAGGGATGTTCCGTTTTTGCCAGCTGGGGAATGCTTATAGGCAAGGCCTTATTCCTGGTGGTGCATGTAACGTCAGACCACGTTTCAGACATGCAGCAGCGGCACCAGCAGCATTCAGTCAGTCAGTGGCTCGCAAACGTTTCCCATGCAAGTTTACATTAAACAGACACATTTCTTTATTTCCTTTATTGACTGCGGTCTTTATCGAGCCGTTGAACTGTTGCTGTGTCTAGGCATTGAATAAAGCAATACATCCTTTTAAAGTAGACATCCGTTCATTGGAGTTCTTTGCTCCCCGAATGTCGCTCCATCTATAAGCGTTGGCTCTGAAGCACGCATCAGGGGCCAGCCTGCATGCTTGCCGCTTTTGAACTAGCAGCGACTGTAGGTCACTCACACAGGCTGGTTGGAATGGCCTAGCATTATCCTAATACGGAGGTGTAACTTGAAGCTGTGGGGCTCCAGTACGAAGTCTGGAACTGGGCCCCCAACTATAAAGCTTCATTGATAGCATTGGTTTACAATGTGGGAAAGAGAGACTTTATGGGCCCCCTAGGGCTCCGGGTCCCAGGTGCGACCGCACCCACTGTACATACGCCCATGACCCGAATACGTGGAGCATACAGACGTAGGGTGTGTGTGTTGTTGTTTTGCTTCCAGTTAAAATCGCGATTTTGCGCGATTGCGATTTTAACATTACAAGTCCCATAGACCCCTGCAGAAAAAAAACTGCTGCGAATTTCGCAGTGAAAAAAAAAACTGTAGTGGGTAGTCACCCTTATGGGCTGAATAAAACAGCCATTCTGTCGAACATACAATTTGTCCGGCTGCTGTGGCGTCTTGGGAAGTGTCATGTCTCATCTACCTGACTCTATTCATTGACATGTATAACCTGTACTGTATCTGCAAGTGTTTGCCTTCTTTAGTTTGTCCCTTCTGGTTCTCTGTACCCCCTGTATTGCATAACTCCTCCCCTTCCTCCTGCTAGGGAGTTTCCTGTCTATAGCCTATGTGCTAGGTCTCTACTCTGTGCTTTGGCTAATCATCATTCTTTTTACCTACTGCTGAATGTGCATTATACAAGATTTCTACCTGAATAAACCCTGGAATCTTCTCCCATGCCTCTGCAGTGGAGTTGGATGCTGTCTGACAACATATATCTTCTGTGAGTACTGGTTCATAACTACAAGAGAAGTTACTTCAGCCGATACGCTTACAGCCATGTTATTGAGTCAGAATAGGAAGATAGGCCAGTAGATTTCTGCCCACTTCCATCTCCAATGGAGACTGGCTGTAAATGGCAGCCGTACATGAGTATTTATGGTTCCAAGCTGTACGTGTCATAATAGAGCCTTACTGACATCACCAGTCAGCTTCAACTGTCAGACATCCAGGGTTATTGCATACAGTCTATCTATCTATCTATCTATCTATCTATCTATCTATCTATCTATCTGTCTCTGTGTATAGATAAATATCTATATAAATATATAGAAATACATATATATCGATATATATTTTTATGGATTTCTACCCAAATATATGGATGTATACATATATAGATATATAGTCATGTAAGGCTGAAGAAAAGACATGCCGTGTGTATAATTTCTTCAGCCTATGATGTGTTTTATTTTCTTTATTCTCAGTATTGCTAGGATCTTCCCAGTATAATATATAGCAACCAATCGCAGCACAGCTTTCATGTAACCTGAGTAGTATAAGAAGTATCAACCAATCACAGCACAGCTTTCATGTTGCCTCAGCAGTATAATATATAGCAACCAATCACAGCACAGCTTTCATGTTACCTTAACAGTATAAAAAATAGCAACCAATCACAGCACAGCTTTCATTTTACCTCAGCATTGGCTGCGGAATCTGCTTTTTATTTTTCAATAACCAACGCATCGGGTAAAATTGGCGCGACTTTCCCGCCGGTTTGAAACCACCCTAGAGAAAATTAGGGCAAAAAGATGGAGAACTGGGAGGTGACCCGCTAATCTCTATGGTGCTGTAATTTGGGTAAATCCAATAGGAGGTGCAGCACGTTTCTGTAAAACCAATAGAGGGCGCTGTTATGTTACTGTAGAAACCAATGGACAGCATGGCAGAGGGGCGGAGAGGGGGTGGAGAGGAGGCAGAGAGGAGGTGGGAGCTCAGTTCTCGCTCCTGGCTCTTCCAGCCCCCCCCCCCCCCCCCCGCAGATGAGGACGACGTATATCGGCTCGGCGTGAAAACCGAGCCGATATACGTTCGTGTGAATGCACCCTAAGCCAGACGCCTGCTGCACACTGAGGAGGGGCAATCACCATGAAACAGTCTGTCTGTGCATGGCTTCCTGGCTTGGTTTAATATTCCCAATCATTGTTAAGGCTTGTGATAAATCACTTGGATTTGAAGGAATGCTGCATCCAATAGATGGCGCTATAGAGGTATTTTCTTATCCTTATTTGCATAGATATCCCAGAGGAGCTAGCATCACCTTATAAGTTTTCTTACTCATTTTTTAGGTTCTCAAACCCCTCTTCTGTGTGCAGTGCTTGGGTAGTGACTATACCATCCCCTGACCCATTTACCCCATGGGTGTCTCCACATACTTTTTGGGTGCTCTCCTTAAGGAGACACAACACCGCTTCTGACCCACATAGGAATGTGAACCACAGGCCAACTAGGGCTGAGGAGATGGGCGCATTGTCCAGTATCACATGTGTAGTCTAACAGAGCTTACTTTGGGTAAGTGAGAGTTTTGGCCCATGTGAAAGGGGAATTACTGTATGCTAAACTGTTCACTTCATTTTCATTACCTTCTATGACATTTATGGAAATGACACGGCACAGATTATTGTTAGGGGTTCCATCACAGTCCCCTTGTGTAGCCGCACCGCCTCCACGCTCCCCTCATGTAAGCCCACTTTCCTAGTGTAACCGTATTGTCACCACACTCCCCACATGTAACCATACCACGGTTCGAAAAGTGTCATAATAGAGCCTTAAAGGGGTTCTGTCATTAAAAACAAAAAAATATATACTTACCTATTGCTCCCCAGGCAGCCTGCTTACCTCTTCTTCTTATCCCAAATCTTCTCCTGGAGCCGCTTGTCACTTCGGTCACGTGACCTCCAGCAACCTGATTTTCCTCCATCCGGTCAAAAAGCGTACATTGCGCTACCTTCCGCTTCCTTCAGGTCAATGTACGCATACGTCACTAGTGACGTATGCGTACATTGCCTTCTCAGGAAGCGCGGAATGAAAGCAGCCGTGCGAGACAATGGCGCGACTGCGCATGCAGCTATCCTGGAGATAGCTATAGTCTATGGAATATACACGGGCTTTAGCCTTGGCAGTCGTCGTCATTAAAATCTATGTATAGCTACCTGCCATGCTGTCCATTGGTTTCTACAGTAACATTGCAGCGCCCTCTATTAGTTTTACAGAAACGTGCTGCACCTATGCTCCCTTTAATATATGATCCCCAGATAGGGGACGTATCAGATGCAACACGCTCAGGCAGCACTCCGGGCGCACCCACAATGCACTGAGGGAGCTGGAAGACCTTTGCATAGCCCCACCCAACGCTTTCTCAACCGCGCCCCCTCACATCCTCCTCAGTCCTTCCTCTTGCACCGCGCTCACGCATCCTAGGCTTGCAGAGCCTGCAGGACTCGTCACCTCCCTACGCAGGATGGTTAAGCACGCGATGACACTAGAAGCAAGCACTAGTTTGCCTCTGAAGGTGCGTCCGTCGGTCGTTTTGAGAGATCTCTTTTGGTGGACGCATTTCGAGTGGGGACGGACGGAAACTTTTTCCCAAAAATGAGGAAAATTGGCTTCGACCCCATAGGGCTTTATTGGCTTCCCCTGGGCTGGCATTAGTAGACCTTAGTAAGAATAAGAATAGATCAGCATGGTCATCTGAAGAAGTTTAAATGTACAGCAGGCCTTTTTTTTTATTTTTCCCGCCATACATAAATAAATCCATCCATCCATCCATCCATCCATCCATAACTATAGATTATATAGAGAAATAAATCTTGCTATTTGTATAGCGATAGATAGATAGTGTAGATTATAGACATACATTATATCAAGATGATAGATTTTAGATTATTTATATCTATGTAGATTCTATCATCTATATTAATTATATAATAGATCTATGGATTATCTATCTATCTATCAATCAATAGATCTATTATATAATCAACATACATTATAGAATCTACATATATACATAATACAGCTATATGTGTTTGTGTATGTATGTAGATATATATATATATATATATATCTCATCTAAAATCTATCTTTTATCTATATGCACAAAATCTATAATTCAGATATAATCTATATCTATAATCTACATAATTAATAAATAAATAGATAGATTCATTCATACATACATACATACATACACACTGTATGCAAATGAGCCAGGTGTCTGGCAGGCTGATGTCACTGCATTGTGATGTCATCAATTTAGAAGTATAAATACCAGACTTGGCAGCCATGTTAGTCAGTCTCCGCTGCAGCTCGGAGACGGGAGGTGGGGAACCCCTATCTCCTCCGAGAAGCCACAGAACTGGATCCTTTTTATTTTTAGCAGAGTGCATTTTGAATGCAGCACACAAGGGGGAGACAGCGGCCTACCAAAATCCAGTTGGCTGCCGCTGTGGCCTATTTTTTTTTTTTTTAAAAAGGTAGGTTCTGTCCTTCCACGGTGAGGAATAGGCAGGGATGTTCCGTTTTTGCCAGCTGGGGAATGCTTATAGGCAAGGCCTTATTCCTGGTGGTGCATGTAACGTCAGACCACGTTTCAGACATGCAGCAGCGGCACCAGCAGCATTCAGTCAGTCAGTGGCTCGCAAACGTTTCCCATGCAAGTTTACATTAAACAGACACATTTCTTTATTTCCTTTATTGACTGCGGTCTTTATCGAGCCGTTGAACTGTTGCTGTGTCTAGGCATTGAATAAAGCAATACATCCTTTTAAAGTAGACATCCGTTCATTGGAGTTCTTTGCTCCCCGAATGTCGCTCCATCTATAAGCGTTGGCTCTGAAGCACGCATCAGGGGCCAGCCTGCATGCTTGCCGCTTTTGAACTAGCAGCGACTGTAGGTCACTCACACAGGCTGGTTGGAATGGCCTAGCATTATCCTAATACGGAGGTGTAACTTGAAGCTGTGGGGCTCCAGTACGAAGTCTGGAACTGGGCCCCCAACTATAAAGCTTCATTGATAGCATTGGTTTACAATGTGGGAAAGAGAGACTTTATGGGCCCCCTAGGGCTCCGGGTCCCAGGTGCGACCGCACCCACTGTACATACGCCCATGACCCGAATACGTGGAGCATACAGACGTAGGGTGTGTGTGTTGTTGTTTTGCTTCCAGTTAAAATCGCGATTTTGCGCGATTGCGATTTTAACATTACAAGTCCCATAGACCCCTGCAGAAAAAAAACTGCTGCGAATTTCGCAGTGAAAAAAAAAACTGTAGTGGGTAGTCACCCTTATGGGCTGAATAAAACAGCCATTCTGTCGAACATACAATTTGTCCGGCTGCTGTGGCGTCTTGGGAAGTGTCATGTCTCATCTACCTGACTCTATTCATTGACATGTATAACCTGTACTGTATCTGCAAGTGTTTGCCTTCTTTAGTTTGTCCCTTCTGGTTCTCTGTACCCCCTGTATTGCATAACTCCTCCCCTTCCTCCTGCTAGGGAGTTTCCTGTCTATAGCCTATGTGCTAGGTCTCTACTCTGTGCTTTGGCTAATCATCATTCTTTTTACCTACTGCTGAATGTGCATTATACAAGATTTCTACCTGAATAAACCCTGGAATCTTCTCCCATGCCTCTGCAGTGGAGTTGGATGCTGTCTGACAACATATATCTTCTGTGAGTACTGGTTCATAACTACAAGAGAAGTTACTTCAGCCGATACGCTTACAGCCATGTTATTGAGTCAGAATAGGAAGATAGGCCAGTAGATTTCTGCCCACTTCCATCTCCAATGGAGACTGGCTGTAAATGGCAGCCGTACATGAGTATTTATGGTTCCAAGCTGTACGTGTCATAATAGAGCCTTACTGACATCACCAGTCAGCTTCAACTGTCAGACATCCAGGGTTATTGCATACAGTCTATCTATCTATCTATCTATCTATCTATCTATCTATCTATCTATCTGTCTCTGTGTATAGATAAATATCTATATAAATATATAGAAATACATATATATCGATATATATTTTTATGGATTTCTACCCAAATATATGGATGTATACATATATAGATATATAGTCATGTAAGGCTGAAGAAAAGACATGCCGTGTGTATAATTTCTTCAGCCTATGATGTGTTTTATTTTCTTTATTCTCAGTATTGCTAGGATCTTCCCAGTATAATATATAGCAACCAATCGCAGCACAGCTTTCATGTAACCTGAGTAGTATAAGAAGTATCAACCAATCACAGCACAGCTTTCATGTTGCCTCAGCAGTATAATATATAGCAACCAATCACAGCACAGCTTTCATGTTACCTTAACAGTATAAAAAATAGCAACCAATCACAGCACAGCTTTCATTTTACCTCAGCATTGGCTGCGGAATCTGCTTTTTATTTTTCAATAACCAACGCATCGGGTAAAATTGGCGCGACTTTCCCGCCGGTTTGAAACCACCCTAGAGAAAATTAGGGCAAAAAGATGGAGAACTGGGAGGTGACCCGCTAATCTCTATGGTGCTGTAATTTGGGTAAATCCAATAGGAGGTGCAGCACGTTTCTGTAAAACCAATAGAGGGCGCTGTTATGTTACTGTAGAAACCAATGGACAGCATGGCAGAGGGGCGGAGAGGGGGTGGAGAGGAGGCAGAGAGGAGGTGGGAGCTCAGTTCTCGCTCCTGGCTCTTCCAGCCCCCCCCCCCCCCCCCGCAGATGAGGACGACGTATATCGGCTCGGCGTGAAAACCGAGCCGATATACGTTCGTGTGAATGCACCCTAAGCCAGACGCCTGCTGCACACTGAGGAGGGGCAATCACCATGAAACAGTCTGTCTGTGCATGGCTTCCTGGCTTGGTTTAATATTCCCAATCATTGTTAAGGCTTGTGATAAATCACTTGGATTTGAAGGAATGCTGCATCCAATAGATGGCGCTATAGAGGTATTTTCTTATCCTTATTTGCATAGATATCCCAGAGGAGCTAGCATCACCTTATAAGTTTTCTTACTCATTTTTTAGGTTCTCAAACCCCTCTTCTGTGTGCAGTGCTTGGGTAGTGACTATACCATCCCCTGACCCATTTACCCCATGGGTGTCTCCACATACTTTTTGGGTGCTCTCCTTAAGGAGACACAACACCGCTTCTGACCCACATAGGAATGTGAACCACAGGCCAACTAGGGCTGAGGAGATGGGCGCATTGTCCAGTATCACATGTGTAGTCTAACAGAGCTTACTTTGGGTAAGTGAGAGTTTTGGCCCATGTGAAAGGGGAATTACTGTATGCTAAACTGTTCACTTCATTTTCATTACCTTCTATGACATTTATGGAAATGACACGGCACAGATTATTGTTAGGGGTTCCATCACAGTCCCCTTGTGTAGCCGCACCGCCTCCACGCTCCCCTCATGTAAGCCCACTTTCCTAGTGTAACCGTATTGTCACCACACTCCCCACATGTAACCATACCACGGTTCGAAAAGTGTCATAATAGAGCCTTAAAGGGGTTCTGTCATTAAAAACAAAAAAATATATACTTACCTATTGCTCCCCAGGCAGCCTGCTTACCTCTTCTTCTTATCCCAAATCTTCTCCTGGAGCCGCTTGTCACTTCGGTCACGTGACCTCCAGCAACCTGATTTTCCTCCATCCGGTCAAAAAGCGTACATTGCGCTACCTTCCGCTTCCTTCAGGTCAATGTACGCATACGTCACTAGTGACGTATGCGTACATTGCCTTCTCAGGAAGCGCGGAATGAAAGCAGCCGTGCGAGACAATGGCGCGACTGCGCATGCAGCTATCCTGGAGATAGCTATAGTCTATGGAATATACACGGGCTTTAGCCTTGGCAGTCGTCGTCATTAAAATCTATGTATAGCTACCTGCCATGCTGTCCATTGGTTTCTACAGTAACATTGCAGCGCCCTCTATTAGTTTTACAGAAACGTGCTGCACCTATGCTCCCTTTAATATATGATCCCCAGATAGGGGACGTATCAGATGCAACACGCTCAGGCAGCACTCCGGGCGCACCCACAATGCACTGAGGGAGCTGGAAGACCTTTGCATAGCCCCACCCAACGCTTTCTCAACCGCGCCCCCTCACATCCTCCTCAGTCCTTCCTCTTGCACCGCGCTCACGCATCCTAGGCTTGCAGAGCCTGCAGGACTCGTCACCTCCCTACGCAGGATGGTTAAGCACGCGATGACACTAGAAGCAAGCACTAGTTTGCCTCTGAAGGTGCGTCCGTCGGTCGTTTTGAGAGATCTCTTTTGGTGGACGCATTTCGAGTGGGGACGGACGGAAACTTTTTCCCAAAAATGAGGAAAATTGGCTTCGACCCCATAGGGCTTTATTGGCTTCCCCTGGGCTGGCATTAGTAGACCTTAGTAAGAATAAGAATAGATCAGCATGGTCATCTGAAGAAGTTTAAATGTACAGCAGGCCTTTTTTTTTATTTTTCCCGCCATACATAAATAAATCCATCCATCCATCCATCCATCCATCCATAACTATAGATTATATAGAGAAATAAATCTTGCTATTTGTATAGCGATAGATAGATAGTGTAGATTATAGACATACATTATATCCAGATGATAGATTTTAGATTATTTATATCTATGTAGATTCTATCATCTATATTAATTATATAATAGATCTATGGATTATCTATCTATCTATCAATCAATAGATCTATTATATAATCAACATACATTATAGAATCTACATATATACATAATACAGCTATATGTGTTTGTGTATGTATGTAGATATATATATATATATATATATCTCATCTAAAATCTATCTTTTATCTATATGCACAAAATCTATAATTCAGATATAATCTATATCTATAATCTACATAATTAATAAATAAATAGATAGATTCATTCATACATACATACATACATACACACTGTATGCAAATGAGCCAGGTGTCTGGCAGGCTGATGTCACTGCATTGTGATGTCATCAATTTAGAAGTATAAATACCAGACTTGGCAGCCATGTTAGTCAGTCTCCGCTGCAGCTCGGAGACGGGAGGTGGGGAACCCCTATCTCCTCCGAGAAGCCACAGAACTGGATCCTTTTTATTTTTAGCAGAGTGCATTTTGAATGCAGCACACAAGGGGGAGACAGCGGCCTACCAAAATCCAGTTGGCTGCCGCTGTGGCCTATTTTTTTTTTTTTTAAAAAGGTAGGTTCTGTCCTTCCACGGTGAGGAATAGGCAGGGATGTTCCGTTTTTGCCAGCTGGGGAATGCTTATAGGCAAGGCCTTATTCCTGGTGGTGCATGTAACGTCAGACCACGTTTCAGACATGCAGCAGCGGCACCAGCAGCATTCAGTCAGTCAGTGGCTCGCAAACGTTTCCCATGCAAGTTTACATTAAACAGACACATTTCTTTATTTCCTTTATTGACTGCGGTCTTTATCGAGCCGTTGAACTGTTGCTGTGTCTAGGCATTGAATAAAGCAATACATCCTTTTAAAGTAGACATCCGTTCATTGGAGTTCTTTGCTCCCCGAATGTCGCTCCATCTATAAGCGTTGGCTCTGAAGCACGCATCAGGGGCCAGCCTGCATGCTTGCCGCTTTTGAACTAGCAGCGACTGTAGGTCACTCACACAGGCTGGTTGGAATGGCCTAGCATTATCCTAATACGGAGGTGTAACTTGAAGCTGTGGGGCTCCAGTACGAAGTCTGGAACTGGGCCCCCAACTATAAAGCTTCATTGATAGCATTGGTTTACAATGTGGGAAAGAGAGACTTTATGGGCCCCCTAGGGCTCCGGGTCCCAGGTGCGACCGCACCCACTGTACATACGCCCATGACCCGAATACGTGGAGCATACAGACGTAGGGTGTGTGTGTTGTTGTTTTGCTTCCAGTTAAAATCGCGATTTTGCGCGATTGCGATTTTAACATTACAAGTCCCATAGACCCCTGCAGAAAAAAAACTGCTGCGAATTTCGCAGTGAAAAAAAAAACTGTAGTGGGTAGTCACCCTTATGGGCTGAATAAAACAGCCATTCTGTCGAACATACAATTTGTCCGGCTGCTGTGGCGTCTTGGGAAGTGTCATGTCTCATCTACCTGACTCTATTCATTGACATGTATAACCTGTACTGTATCTGCAAGTGTTTGCCTTCTTTAGTTTGTCCCTTCTGGTTCTCTGTACCCCCTGTATTGCATAACTCCTCCCCTTCCTCCTGCTAGGGAGTTTCCTGTCTATAGCCTATGTGCTAGGTCTCTACTCTGTGCTTTGGCTAATCATCATTCTTTTTACCTACTGCTGAATGTGCATTATACAAGATTTCTACCTGAATAAACCCTGGAATCTTCTCCCATGCCTCTGCAGTGGAGTTGGATGCTGTCTGACAACATATATCTTCTGTGAGTACTGGTTCATAACTACAAGAGAAGTTACTTCAGCCGATACGCTTACAGCCATGTTATTGAGTCAGAATAGGAAGATAGGCCAGTAGATTTCTGCCCACTTCCATCTCCAATGGAGACTGGCTGTAAATGGCAGCCGTACATGAGTATTTATGGTTCCAAGCTGTACGTGTCATAATAGAGCCTTACTGACATCACCAGTCAGCTTCAACTGTCAGACATCCAGGGTTATTGCATACAGTCTATCTATCTATCTATCCTATCTATCCTATCTATCCTATCTATCCTATCTATCTATCTATCTATCTATCTATCTATCTATCTATCTATCTGTCTCTGTGTATAGATAAATATCTATATAAATATATAGAAATACATATATATCGATATATATTTTTATGGATTTCTACCCAAATATATGGATGTATACATATATAGATATATAGTCATGTAAGGCTGAAGAAAAGACATGCCGTGTGTATAATTTCTTCAGCCTATGATGTGTTTTATTTTCTTTATTCTCAGTATTGCTAGGATCTTCCCAGTATAATATATAGCAACCAATCGCAGCACAGCTTTCATGTAACCTGAGTAGTATAAGAAGTATCAACCAATCACAGCACAGCTTTCATGTTGCCTCAGCAGTATAATATATAGCAACCAATCACAGCACAGCTTTCATGTTACCTTAACAGTATAAAAAATAGCAACCAATCACAGCACAGCTTTCATTTTACCTCAGCATTGGCTGCGGAATCTGCTTTTTATTTTTCAATAACCAACGCATCGGGTAAAATTGGCGCGACTTTCCCGCCGGTTTGAAACCACCCTAGAGAAAATTAGGGCAAAAAGATGGAGAACTGGGAGGTGACCCGCTAATCTCTATGGTGCTGTAATTTGGGTAAATCCAATAGGAGGTGCAGCACGTTTCTGTAAAACCAATAGAGGGCGCTGTTATGTTACTGTAGAAACCAATGGACAGCATGGCAGAGGGGCGGAGAGGGGGTGGAGAGGAGGCAGAGAGGAGGTGGGAGCTCAGTTCTCGCTCCTGGCTCTTCCAGCCCCCCCCCCCCCCCCCGCAGATGAGGACGACGTATATCGGCTCGGCGTGAAAACCGAGCCGATATACGTTCGTGTGAATGCACCCTAAGCCAGACGCCTGCTGCACACTGAGGAGGGGCAATCACCATGAAACAGTCTGTCTGTGCATGGCTTCCTGGCTTGGTTTAATATTCCCAATCATTGTTAAGGCTTGTGATAAATCACTTGGATTTGAAGGAATGCTGCATCCAATAGATGGCGCTATAGAGGTATTTTCTTATCCTTATTTGCATAGATATCCCAGAGGAGCTAGCATCACCTTATAAGTTTTCTTACTCATTTTTTAGGTTCTCAAACCCCTCTTCTGTGTGCAGTGCTTGGGTAGTGACTATACCATCCCCTGACCCATTTACCCCATGGGTGTCTCCACATACTTTTTGGGTGCTCTCCTTAAGGAGACACAACACCGCTTCTGACCCACATAGGAATGTGAACCACAGGCCAACTAGGGCTGAGGAGATGGGCGCATTGTCCAGTATCACATGTGTAGTCTAACAGAGCTTACTTTGGGTAAGTGAGAGTTTTGGCCCATGTGAAAGGGGAATTACTGTATGCTAAACTGTTCACTTCATTTTCATTACCTTCTATGACATTTATGGAAATGACACGGCACAGATTATTGTTAGGGGTTCCATCACAGTCCCCTTGTGTAGCCGCACCGCCTCCACGCTCCCCTCATGTAAGCCCACTTTCCTAGTGTAACCGTATTGTCACCACACTCCCCACATGTAACCATACCACGGTTCGAAAAGTGTCATAATAGAGCCTTAAAGGGGTTCTGTCATTAAAAACAAAAAAATATATACTTACCTATTGCTCCCCAGGCAGCCTGCTTACCTCTTCTTCTTATCCCAAATCTTCTCCTGGAGCCGCTTGTCACTTCGGTCACGTGACCTCCAGCAACCTGATTTTCCTCCATCCGGTCAAAAAGCGTACATTGCGCTACCTTCCGCTTCCTTCAGGTCAATGTACGCATACGTCACTAGTGACGTATGCGTACATTGCCTTCTCAGGAAGCGCGGAATGAAAGCAGCCGTGCGAGACAATGGCGCGACTGCGCATGCAGCTATCCTGGAGATAGCTATAGTCTATGGAATATACACGGGCTTTAGCCTTGGCAGTCGTCGTCATTAAAATCTATGTATAGCTACCTGCCATGCTGTCCATTGGTTTCTACAGTAACATTGCAGCGCCCTCTATTAGTTTTACAGAAACGTGCTGCACCTATGCTCCCTTTAATATATGATCCCCAGATAGGGGACGTATCAGATGCAACACGCTCAGGCAGCACTCCGGGCGCACCCACAATGCACTGAGGGAGCTGGAAGACCTTTGCATAGCCCCACCCAACGCTTTCTCAACCGCGCCCCCTCACATCCTCCTCAGTCCTTCCTCTTGCACCGCGCTCACGCATCCTAGGCTTGCAGAGCCTGCAGGACTCGTCACCTCCCTACGCAGGATGGTTAAGCACGCGATGACACTAGAAGCAAGCACTAGTTTGCCTCTGAAGGTGCGTCCGTCGGTCGTTTTGAGAGATCTCTTTTGGTGGACGCATTTCGAGTGGGGACGGACGGAAACTTTTTCCCAAAAATGAGGAAAATTGGCTTCGACCCCATAGGGCTTTATTGGCTTCCCCTGGGCTGGCATTAGTAGACCTTAGTAAGAATAAGAATAGATCAGCATGGTCATCTGAAGAAGTTTAAATGTACAGCAGGCCTTTTTTTTTATTTTTCCCGCCATACATAAATAAATCCATCCATCCATCCATCCATCCATCCATAACTATAGATTATATAGAGAAATAAATCTTGCTATTTGTATAGCGATAGATAGATAGTGTAGATTATAGACATACATTATATCCAGATGATAGATTTTAGATTATTTATATCTATGTAGATTCTATCATCTATATTAATTATATAATAGATCTATGGATTATCTATCTATCTATCAATCAATAGATCTATTATATAATCAACATACATTATAGAATCTACATATATACATAATACAGCTATATGTGTTTGTGTATGTATGTAGATATATATATATATATATATATATCTCATCTAAAATCTATCTTTTATCTATATGCACAAAATCTATAATTCAGATATAATCTATATCTATAATCTACATAATTAATAAATAAATAGATAGATTCATTCATACATACATACATACATACACACTGTATGCAAATGAGCCAGGTGTCTGGCAGGCTGATGTCACTGCATTGTGATGTCATCAATTTAGAAGTATAAATACCAGACTTGGCAGCCATGTTAGTCAGTCTCCGCTGCAGCTCGGAGACGGGAGGTGGGGAACCCCTATCTCCTCCGAGAAGCCACAGAACTGGATCCTTTTTATTTTTAGCAGAGTGCATTTTGAATGCAGCACACAAGGGGGAGACAGCGGCCTACCAAAATCCAGTTGGCTGCCGCTGTGGCCTATTTTTTTTTTTTTTAAAAAGGTAGGTTCTGTCCTTCCACGGTGAGGAATAGGCAGGGATGTTCCGTTTTTGCCAGCTGGGGAATGCTTATAGGCAAGGCCTTATTCCTGGTGGTGCATGTAACGTCAGACCACGTTTCAGACATGCAGCAGCGGCACCAGCAGCATTCAGTCAGTCAGTGGCTCGCAAACGTTTCCCATGCAAGTTTACATTAAACAGACACATTTCTTTATTTCCTTTATTGACTGCGGTCTTTATCGAGCCGTTGAACTGTTGCTGTGTCTAGGCATTGAATAAAGCAATACATCCTTTTAAAGTAGACATCCGTTCATTGGAGTTCTTTGCTCCCCGAATGTCGCTCCATCTATAAGCGTTGGCTCTGAAGCACGCATCAGGGGCCAGCCTGCATGCTTGCCGCTTTTGAACTAGCAGCGACTGTAGGTCACTCACACAGGCTGGTTGGAATGGCCTAGCATTATCCTAATACGGAGGTGTAACTTGAAGCTGTGGGGCTCCAGTACGAAGTCTGGAACTGGGCCCCCAACTATAAAGCTTCATTGATAGCATTGGTTTACAATGTGGGAAAGAGAGACTTTATGGGCCCCCTAGGGCTCCGGGTCCCAGGTGCGACCGCACCCACTGTACATACGCCCATGACCCGAATACGTGGAGCATACAGACGTAGGGTGTGTGTGTTGTTGTTTTGCTTCCAGTTAAAATCGCGATTTTGCGCGATTGCGATTTTAACATTACAAGTCCCATAGACCCCTGCAGAAAAAAAACTGCTGCGAATTTCGCAGTGAAAAAAAAAACTGTAGTGGGTAGTCACCCTTATGGGCTGAATAAAACAGCCATTCTGTCGAACATACAATTTGTCCGGCTGCTGTGGCGTCTTGGGAAGTGTCATGTCTCATCTACCTGACTCTATTCATTGACATGTATAACCTGTACTGTATCTGCAAGTGTTTGCCTTCTTTAGTTTGTCCCTTCTGGTTCTCTGTACCCCCTGTATTGCATAACTCCTCCCCTTCCTCCTGCTAGGGAGTTTCCTGTCTATAGCCTATGTGCTAGGTCTCTACTCTGTGCTTTGGCTAATCATCATTCTTTTTACCTACTGCTGAATGTGCATTATACAAGATTTCTACCTGAATAAACCCTGGAATCTTCTCCCATGCCTCTGCAGTGGAGTTGGATGCTGTCTGACAACATATATCTTCTGTGAGTACTGGTTCATAACTACAAGAGAAGTTACTTCAGCCGATACGCTTACAGCCATGTTATTGAGTCAGAATAGGAAGATAGGCCAGTAGATTTCTGCCCACTTCCATCTCCAATGGAGACTGGCTGTAAATGGCAGCCGTACATGAGTATTTATGGTTCCAAGCTGTACGTGTCATAATAGAGCCTTACTGACATCACCAGTCAGCTTCAACTGTCAGACATCCAGGGTTATTGCATACAGTCTATCTATCTATCTATCTATCTATCTATCTATCTATCTATCTATCTATCTATCTATCTATCTATCTATCTATCTATCTATCTATCTGTCTCTGTGTATAGATAAATATCTATATAAATATATAGAAATACATATATATCGATATATATTTTTATGGATTTCTACCCAAATATATGGATGTATACATATATAGATATATAGTCATGTAAGGCTGAAGAAAAGACATGCCGTGTGTATAATTTCTTCAGCCTATGATGTGTTTTATTTTCTTTATTCTCAGTATTGCTAGGATCTTCCCAGTATAATATATAGCAACCAATCGCAGCACAGCTTTCATGTAACCTGAGTAGTATAAGAAGTATCAACCAATCACAGCACAGCTTTCATGTTGCCTCAGCAGTATAATATATAGCAACCAATCACAGCACAGCTTTCATGTTACCTTAACAGTATAAAAAATAGCAACCAATCACAGCACAGCTTTCATTTTACCTCAGCATTGGCTGCGGAATCTGCTTTTTATTTTTCAATAACCAACGCATCGGGTAAAATTGGCGCGACTTTCCCGCCGGTTTGAAACCACCCTAGAGAAAATTAGGGCAAAAAGATGGAGAACTGGGAGGTGACCCGCTAATCTCTATGGTGCTGTAATTTGGGTAAATCCAATAGGAGGTGCAGCACGTTTCTGTAAAACCAATAGAGGGCGCTGTTATGTTACTGTAGAAACCAATGGACAGCATGGCAGAGGGGCGGAGAGGGGGTGGAGAGGAGGCAGAGAGGAGGTGGGAGCTCAGTTCTCGCTCCTGGCTCTTCCAGCCCCCCCCCCCCCCCCCCGCAGATGAGGACGACGTATATCGGCTCGGCGTGAAAACCGAGCCGATATACGTTCGTGTGAATGCACCCTAAGCCAGACGCCTGCTGCACACTGAGGAGGGGCAATCACCATGAAACAGTCTGTCTGTGCATGGCTTCCTGGCTTGGTTTAATATTCCCAATCATTGTTAAGGCTTGTGATAAATCACTTGGATTTGAAGGAATGCTGCATCCAATAGATGGCGCTATAGAGGTATTTTCTTATCCTTATTTGCATAGATATCCCAGAGGAGCTAGCATCACCTTATAAGTTTTCTTACTCATTTTTTAGGTTCTCAAACCCCTCTTCTGTGTGCAGTGCTTGGGTAGTGACTATACCATCCCCTGACCCATTTACCCCATGGGTGTCTCCACATACTTTTTGGGTGCTCTCCTTAAGGAGACACAACACCGCTTCTGACCCACATAGGAATGTGAACCACAGGCCAACTAGGGCTGAGGAGATGGGCGCATTGTCCAGTATCACATGTGTAGTCTAACAGAGCTTACTTTGGGTAAGTGAGAGTTTTGGCCCATGTGAAAGGGGAATTACTGTATGCTAAACTGTTCACTTCATTTTCATTACCTTCTATGACATTTATGGAAATGACACGGCACAGATTATTGTTAGGGGTTCCATCACAGTCCCCTTGTGTAGCCGCACCGCCTCCACGCTCCCCTCATGTAAGCCCACTTTCCTAGTGTAACCGTATTGTCACCACACTCCCCACATGTAACCATACCACGGTTCGAAAAGTGTCATAATAGAGCCTTAAAGGGGTTCTGTCATTAAAAACAAAAAAATATATACTTACCTATTGCTCCCCAGGCAGCCTGCTTACCTCTTCTTCTTATCCCAAATCTTCTCCTGGAGCCGCTTGTCACTTCGGTCACGTGACCTCCAGCAACCTGATTTTCCTCCATCCGGTCAAAAAGCGTACATTGCGCTACCTTCCGCTTCCTTCAGGTCAATGTACGCATACGTCACTAGTGACGTATGCGTACATTGCCTTCTCAGGAAGCGCGGAATGAAAGCAGCCGTGCGAGACAATGGCGCGACTGCGCATGCAGCTATCCTGGAGATAGCTATAGTCTATGGAATATACACGGGCTTTAGCCTTGGCAGTCGTCGTCATTAAAATCTATGTATAGCTACCTGCCATGCTGTCCATTGGTTTCTACAGTAACATTGCAGCGCCCTCTATTAGTTTTACAGAAACGTGCTGCACCTATGCTCCCTTTAATATATGATCCCCAGATAGGGGACGTATCAGATGCAACACGCTCAGGCAGCACTCCGGGCGCACCCACAATGCACTGAGGGAGCTGGAAGACCTTTGCATAGCCCCACCCAACGCTTTCTCAACCGCGCCCCCTCACATCCTCCTCAGTCCTTCCTCTTGCACCGCGCTCACGCATCCTAGGCTTGCAGAGCCTGCAGGACTCGTCACCTCCCTACGCAGGATGGTTAAGCACGCGATGACACTAGAAGCAAGCACTAGTTTGCCTCTGAAGGTGCGTCCGTCGGTCGTTTTGAGAGATCTCTTTTGGTGGACGCATTTCGAGTGGGGACGGACGGAAACTTTTTCCCAAAAATGAGGAAAATTGGCTTCGACCCCATAGGGCTTTATTGGCTTCCCCTGGGCTGGCATTAGTAGACCTTAGTAAGAATAAGAATAGATCAGCATGGTCATCTGAAGAAGTTTAAATGTACAGCAGGCCTTTTTTTTTATTTTTCCCGCCATACATAAATAAATCCATCCATCCATCCATCCATCCATCCATAACTATAGATTATATAGAGAAATAAATCTTGCTATTTGTATAGCGATAGATAGATAGTGTAGATTATAGACATACATTATATCCAGATGATAGATTTTAGATTATTTATATCTATGTAGATTCTATCATCTATATTAATTATATAATAGATCTATGGATTATCTATCTATCTATCAATCAATAGATCTATTATATAATCAACATACATTATAGAATCTACATATATACATAATACAGCTATATGTGTTTGTGTATGTATGTAGATATATATATATATATATATATATATCTCATCTAAAATCTATCTTTTATCTATATGCACAAAATCTATAATTCAGATATAATCTATATCTATAATCTACATAATTAATAAATAAATAGATAGATTCATTCATACATACATACATACATACACACTGTATGCAAATGAGCCAGGTGTCTGGCAGGCTGATGTCACTGCATTGTGATGTCATCAATTTAGAAGTATAAATACCAGACTTGGCAGCCATGTTAGTCAGTCTCCGCTGCAGCTCGGAGACGGGAGGTGGGGAACCCCTATCTCCTCCGAGAAGCCACAGAACTGGATCCTTTTTATTTTTAGCAGAGTGCATTTTGAATGCAGCACACAAGGGGGAGACAGCGGCCTACCAAAATCCAGTTGGCTGCCGCTGTGGCCTATTTTTTTTTTTTTTAAAAAGGTAGGTTCTGTCCTTCCACGGTGAGGAATAGGCAGGGATGTTCCGTTTTTGCCAGCTGGGGAATGCTTATAGGCAAGGCCTTATTCCTGGTGGTGCATGTAACGTCAGACCACGTTTCAGACATGCAGCAGCGGCACCAGCAGCATTCAGTCAGTCAGTGGCTCGCAAACGTTTCCCATGCAAGTTTACATTAAACAGACACATTTCTTTATTTCCTTTATTGACTGCGGTCTTTATCGAGCCGTTGAACTGTTGCTGTGTCTAGGCATTGAATAAAGCAATACATCCTTTTAAAGTAGACATCCGTTCATTGGAGTTCTTTGCTCCCCGAATGTCGCTCCATCTATAAGCGTTGGCTCTGAAGCACGCATCAGGGGCCAGCCTGCATGCTTGCCGCTTTTGAACTAGCAGCGACTGTAGGTCACTCACACAGGCTGGTTGGAATGGCCTAGCATTATCCTAATACGGAGGTGTAACTTGAAGCTGTGGGGCTCCAGTACGAAGTCTGGAACTGGGCCCCCAACTATAAAGCTTCATTGATAGCATTGGTTTACAATGTGGGAAAGAGAGACTTTATGGGCCCCCTAGGGCTCCGGGTCCCAGGTGCGACCGCACCCACTGTACATACGCCCATGACCCGAATACGTGGAGCATACAGACGTAGGGTGTGTGTGTTGTTGTTTTGCTTCCAGTTAAAATCGCGATTTTGCGCGATTGCGATTTTAACATTACAAGTCCCATAGACCCCTGCAGAAAAAAAACTGCTGCGAATTTCGCAGTGAAAAAAAAAACTGTAGTGGGTAGTCACCCTTATGGGCTGAATAAAACAGCCATTCTGTCGAACATACAATTTGTCCGGCTGCTGTGGCGTCTTGGGAAGTGTCATGTCTCATCTACCTGACTCTATTCATTGACATGTATAACCTGTACTGTATCTGCAAGTGTTTGCCTTCTTTAGTTTGTCCCTTCTGGTTCTCTGTACCCCCTGTATTGCATAACTCCTCCCCTTCCTCCTGCTAGGGAGTTTCCTGTCTATAGCCTATGTGCTAGGTCTCTACTCTGTGCTTTGGCTAATCATCATTCTTTTTACCTACTGCTGAATGTGCATTATACAAGATTTCTACCTGAATAAACCCTGGAATCTTCTCCCATGCCTCTGCAGTGGAGTTGGATGCTGTCTGACAACATATATCTTCTGTGAGTACTGGTTCATAACTACAAGAGAAGTTACTTCAGCCGATACGCTTACAGCCATGTTATTGAGTCAGAATAGGAAGATAGGCCAGTAGATTTCTGCCCACTTCCATCTCCAATGGAGACTGGCTGTAAATGGCAGCCGTACATGAGTATTTATGGTTCCAAGCTGTACGTGTCATAATAGAGCCTTACTGACATCACCAGTCAGCTTCAACTGTCAGACATCCAGGGTTATTGCATACAGTCTATCTATCTATCTATCTATCTATCTATCTATCTATCTATCTATCTATCTATCTATCTATCTATCTATCTATCTATCTGTCTCTGTGTATAGATAAATATCTATATAAATATATAGAAATACATATATATCGATATATATTTTTATGGATTTCTACCCAAATATATGGATGTATACATATATAGATATATAGTCATGTAAGGCTGAAGAAAAGACATGCCGTGTGTATAATTTCTTCAGCCTATGATGTGTTTTATTTTCTTTATTCTCAGTATTGCTAGGATCTTCCCAGTATAATATATAGCAACCAATCGCAGCACAGCTTTCATGTAACCTGAGTAGTATAAGAAGTATCAACCAATCACAGCACAGCTTTCATGTTGCCTCAGCAGTATAATATATAGCAACCAATCACAGCACAGCTTTCATGTTACCTTAACAGTATAAAAAATAGCAACCAATCACAGCACAGCTTTCATTTTACCTCAGCATTGGCTGCGGAATCTGCTTTTTATTTTTCAATAACCAACGCATCGGGTAAAATTGGCGCGACTTTCCCGCCGGTTTGAAACCACCCTAGAGAAAATTAGGGCAAAAAGATGGAGAACTGGGAGGTGACCCGCTAATCTCTATGGTGCTGTAATTTGGGTAAATCCAATAGGAGGTGCAGCACGTTTCTGTAAAACCAATAGAGGGCGCTGTTATGTTACTGTAGAAACCAATGGACAGCATGGCAGAGGGGCGGAGAGGGGGTGGAGAGGAGGCAGAGAGGAGGTGGGAGCTCAGTTCTCGCTCCTGGCTCTTCCAGCCCCCCCCCCCCCCCCCCCCCGCAGATGAGGACGACGTATATCGGCTCGGCGTGAAAACCGAGCCGATATACGTTCGTGTGAATGCACCCTAAGCCAGACGCCTGCTGCACACTGAGGAGGGGCAATCACCATGAAACAGTCTGTCTGTGCATGGCTTCCTGGCTTGGTTTAATATTCCCAATCATTGTTAAGGCTTGTGATAAATCACTTGGATTTGAAGGAATGCTGCATCCAATAGATGGCGCTATAGAGGTATTTTCTTATCCTTATTTGCATAGATATCCCAGAGGAGCTAGCATCACCTTATAAGTTTTCTTACTCATTTTTTAGGTTCTCAAACCCCTCTTCTGTGTGCAGTGCTTGGGTAGTGACTATACCATCCCCTGACCCATTTACCCCATGGGTGTCTCCACATACTTTTTGGGTGCTCTCCTTAAGGAGACACAACACCGCTTCTGACCCACATAGGAATGTGAACCACAGGCCAACTAGGGCTGAGGAGATGGGCTAGGGCTGAGGAGATGGGCGCATTGTCCAGTATCACATGTGTAGTCTAACAGAGCTTACTTTGGGTAAGTGAGAGTTTTGGCCCATGTGAAAGGGGAATTACTGTATGCTAAACTGTTCACTTCATTTTCATTACCTTCTATGACATTTATGGAAATGACACGGCACAGATTATTGTTAGGGGTTCCATCACAGTCCCCTTGTGTAGCCGCACCGCCTCCACGCTCCCCTCATGTAAGCCCACTTTCCTAGTGTAACCGTATTGTCACCACACTCCCCACATGTAACCATACCACGGTTCGAAAAGTGTCATAATAGAGCCTTAAAGGGGTTCTGTCATTAAAAACAAAAAAATATATACTTACCTATTGCTCCCCAGGCAGCCTGCTTACCTCTTCTTCTTATCCCAAATCTTCTCCTGGAGCCGCTTGTCACTTCGGTCACGTGACCTCCAGCAACCTGATTTTCCTCCATCCGGTCAAAAAGCGTACATTGCGCTACCTTCCGCTTCCTTCAGGTCAATGTACGCATACGTCACTAGTGACGTATGCGTACATTGCCTTCTCAGGAAGCGCGGAATGAAAGCAGCCGTGCGAGACAATGGCGCGACTGCGCATGCAGCTATCCTGGAGATAGCTATAGTCTATGGAATATACACGGGCTTTAGCCTTGGCAGTCGTCGTCATTAAAATCTATGTATAGCTACCTGCCATGCTGTCCATTGGTTTCTACAGTAACATTGCAGCGCCCTCTATTAGTTTTACAGAAACGTGCTGCACCTATGCTCCCTTTAATATATGATCCCCAGATAGGGGACGTATCAGATGCAACACGCTCAGGCAGCACTCCGGGCGCACCCACAATGCACTGAGGGAGCTGGAAGACCTTTGCATAGCCCCACCCAACGCTTTCTCAACCGCGCCCCCTCACATCCTCCTCAGTCCTTCCTCTTGCACCGCGCTCACGCATCCTAGGCTTGCAGAGCCTGCAGGACTCGTCACCTCCCTACGCAGGATGGTTAAGCACGCGATGACACTAGAAGCAAGCACTAGTTTGCCTCTGAAGGTGCGTCCGTCGGTCGTTTTGAGAGATCTCTTTTGGTGGACGCATTTCGAGTGGGGACGGACGGAAACTTTTTCCCAAAAATGAGGAAAATTGGCTTCGACCCCATAGGGCTTTATTGGCTTCCCCTGGGCTGGCATTAGTAGACCTTAGTAAGAATAAGAATAGATCAGCATGGTCATCTGAAGAAGTTTAAATGTACAGCAGGCCTTTTTTTTTATTTTTCCCGCCATACATAAATAAATCCATCCATCCATCCATCCATCCATCCATAACTATAGATTATATAGAGAAATAAATCTTGCTATTTGTATAGCGATAGATAGATAGTGTAGATTATAGACATACATTATATCCAGATGATAGATTTTAGATTATTTATATCTATGTAGATTCTATCATCTATATTAATTATATAATAGATCTATGGATTATCTATCTATCTATCAATCAATAGATCTATTATATAATCAACATACATTATAGAATCTACATATATACATAATACAGCTATATGTGTTTGTGTATGTATGTAGATATATATATATATATATATATCTCATCTAAAATCTATCTTTTATCTATATGCACAAAATCTATAATTCAGATATAATCTATATCTATAATCTACATAATTAATAAATAAATAGATAGATTCATTCATACATACATACATACATACACACTGTATGCAAATGAGCCAGGTGTCTGGCAGGCTGATGTCACTGCATTGTGATGTCATCAATTTAGAAGTATAAATACCAGACTTGGCAGCCATGTTAGTCAGTCTCCGCTGCAGCTCGGAGACGGGAGGTGGGGAACCCCTATCTCCTCCGAGAAGCCACAGAACTGGATCCTTTTTATTTTTAGCAGAGTGCATTTTGAATGCAGCACACAAGGGGGAGACAGCGGCCTACCAAAATCCAGTTGGCTGCCGCTGTGGCCTATTTTTTTTTTTTTTAAAAAGGTAGGTTCTGTCCTTCCACGGTGAGGAATAGGCAGGGATGTTCCGTTTTTGCCAGCTGGGGAATGCTTATAGGCAAGGCCTTATTCCTGGTGGTGCATGTAACGTCAGACCACGTTTCAGACATGCAGCAGCGGCACCAGCAGCATTCAGTCAGTCAGTGGCTCGCAAACGTTTCCCATGCAAGTTTACATTAAACAGACACATTTCTTTATTTCCTTTATTGACTGCGGTCTTTATCGAGCCGTTGAACTGTTGCTGTGTCTAGGCATTGAATAAAGCAATACATCCTTTTAAAGTAGACATCCGTTCATTGGAGTTCTTTGCTCCCCGAATGTCGCTCCATCTATAAGCGTTGGCTCTGAAGCACGCATCAGGGGCCAGCCTGCATGCTTGCCGCTTTTGAACTAGCAGCGACTGTAGGTCACTCACACAGGCTGGTTGGAATGGCCTAGCATTATCCTAATACGGAGGTGTAACTTGAAGCTGTGGGGCTCCAGTACGAAGTCTGGAACTGGGCCCCCAACTATAAAGCTTCATTGATAGCATTGGTTTACAATGTGGGAAAGAGAGACTTTATGGGCCCCCTAGGGCTCCGGGTCCCAGGTGCGACCGCACCCACTGTACATACGCCCATGACCCGAATACGTGGAGCATACAGACGTAGGGTGTGTGTGTTGTTGTTTTGCTTCCAGTTAAAATCGCGATTTTGCGCGATTGCGATTTTAACATTACAAGTCCCATAGACCCCTGCAGAAAAAAAACTGCTGCGAATTTCGCAGTGAAAAAAAAAACTGTAGTGGGTAGTCACCCTTATGGGCTGAATAAAACAGCCATTCTGTCGAACATACAATTTGTCCGGCTGCTGTGGCGTCTTGGGAAGTGTCATGTCTCATCTACCTGACTCTATTCATTGACATGTATAACCTGTACTGTATCTGCAAGTGTTTGCCTTCTTTAGTTTGTCCCTTCTGGTTCTCTGTACCCCCTGTATTGCATAACTCCTCCCCTTCCTCCTGCTAGGGAGTTTCCTGTCTATAGCCTATGTGCTAGGTCTCTACTCTGTGCTTTGGCTAATCATCATTCTTTTTACCTACTGCTGAATGTGCATTATACAAGATTTCTACCTGAATAAACCCTGGAATCTTCTCCCATGCCTCTGCAGTGGAGTTGGATGCTGTCTGACAACATATATCTTCTGTGAGTACTGGTTCATAACTACAAGAGAAGTTACTTCAGCCGATACGCTTACAGCCATGTTATTGAGTCAGAATAGGAAGATAGGCCAGTAGATTTCTGCCCACTTCCATCTCCAATGGAGACTGGCTGTAAATGGCAGCCGTACATGAGTATTTATGGTTCCAAGCTGTACGTGTCATAATAGAGCCTTACTGACATCACCAGTCAGCTTCAACTGTCAGACATCCAGGGTTATTGCATACAGTCTATCTATCTATCTATCCTATCTATCCTATCTATCTATCTATCTATCTATCTATCTATCTATCTATCTATCTGTCTCTGTGTATAGATAAATATCTATATAAATATATAGAAATACATATATATCGATATATATTTTTATGGATTTCTACCCAAATATATGGATGTATACATATATAGATATATAGTCATGTAAGGCTGAAGAAAAGACATGCCGTGTGTATAATTTCTTCAGCCTATGATGTGTTTTATTTTCTTTATTCTCAGTATTGCTAGGATCTTCCCAGTATAATATATAGCAACCAATCGCAGCACAGCTTTCATGTAACCTGAGTAGTATAAGAAGTATCAACCAATCACAGCACAGCTTTCATGTTGCCTCAGCAGTATAATATATAGCAACCAATCACAGCACAGCTTTCATGTTACCTTAACAGTATAAAAAATAGCAACCAATCACAGCACAGCTTTCATTTTACCTCAGCATTGGCTGCGGAATCTGCTTTTTATTTTTCAATAACCAACGCATCGGGTAAAATTGGCGCGACTTTCCCGCCGGTTTGAAACCACCCTAGAGAAAATTAGGGCAAAAAGATGGAGAACTGGGAGGTGACCCGCTAATCTCTATGGTGCTGTAATTTGGGTAAATCCAATAGGAGGTGCAGCACGTTTCTGTAAAACCAATAGAGGGCGCTGTTATGTTACTGTAGAAACCAATGGACAGCATGGCAGAGGGGCGGAGAGGGGGTGGAGAGGAGGCAGAGAGGAGGTGGGAGCTCAGTTCTCGCTCCTGGCTCTTCCAGCCCCCCCCCCCCCCCCCCCGCAGATGAGGACGACGTATATCGGCTCGGCGTGAAAACCGAGCCGATATACGTTCGTGTGAATGCACCCTAAGCCAGACGCCTGCTGCACACTGAGGAGGGGCAATCACCATGAAACAGTCTGTCTGTGCATGGCTTCCTGGCTTGGTTTAATATTCCCAATCATTGTTAAGGCTTGTGATAAATCACTTGGATTTGAAGGAATGCTGCATCCAATAGATGGCGCTATAGAGGTATTTTCTTATCCTTATTTGCATAGATATCCCAGAGGAGCTAGCATCACCTTATAAGTTTTCTTACTCATTTTTTAGGTTCTCAAACCCCTCTTCTGTGTGCAGTGCTTGGGTAGTGACTATACCATCCCCTGACCCATTTACCCCATGGGTGTCTCCACATACTTTTTGGGTGCTCTCCTTAAGGAGACACAACACCGCTTCTGACCCACATAGGAATGTGAACCACAGGCCAACTAGGGCTGAGGAGATGGGCGCATTGTCCAGTATCACATGTGTAGTCTAACAGAGCTTACTTTGGGTAAGTGAGAGTTTTGGCCCATGTGAAAGGGGAATTACTGTATGCTAAACTGTTCACTTCATTTTCATTACCTTCTATGACATTTATGGAAATGACACGGCACAGATTATTGTTAGGGGTTCCATCACAGTCCCCTTGTGTAGCCGCACCGCCTCCACGCTCCCCTCATGTAAGCCCACTTTCCTAGTGTAACCGTATTGTCACCACACTCCCCACATGTAACCATACCACGGTTCGAAAAGTGTCATAATAGAGCCTTAAAGGGGTTCTGTCATTAAAAACAAAAAAATATATACTTACCTATTGCTCCCCAGGCAGCCTGCTTACCTCTTCTTCTTATCCCAAATCTTCTCCTGGAGCCGCTTGTCACTTCGGTCACGTGACCTCCAGCAACCTGATTTTCCTCCATCCGGTCAAAAAGCGTACATTGCGCTACCTTCCGCTTCCTTCAGGTCAATGTACGCATACGTCACTAGTGACGTATGCGTACATTGCCTTCTCAGGAAGCGCGGAATGAAAGCAGCCGTGCGAGACAATGGCGCGACTGCGCATGCAGCTATCCTGGAGATAGCTATAGTCTATGGAATATACACGGGCTTTAGCCTTGGCAGTCGTCGTCATTAAAATCTATGTATAGCTACCTGCCATGCTGTCCATTGGTTTCTACAGTAACATTGCAGCGCCCTCTATTAGTTTTACAGAAACGTGCTGCACCTATGCTCCCTTTAATATATGATCCCCAGATAGGGGACGTATCAGATGCAACACGCTCAGGCAGCACTCCGGGCGCACCCACAATGCACTGAGGGAGCTGGAAGACCTTTGCATAGCCCCACCCAACGCTTTCTCAACCGCGCCCCCTCACATCCTCCTCAGTCCTTCCTCTTGCACCGCGCTCACGCATCCTAGGCTTGCAGAGCCTGCAGGACTCGTCACCTCCCTACGCAGGATGGTTAAGCACGCGATGACACTAGAAGCAAGCACTAGTTTGCCTCTGAAGGTGCGTCCGTCGGTCGTTTTGAGAGATCTCTTTTGGTGGACGCATTTCGAGTGGGGACGGACGGAAACTTTTTCCCAAAAATGAGGAAAATTGGCTTCGACCCCATAGGGCTTTATTGGCTTCCCCTGGGCTGGCATTAGTAGACCTTAGTAAGAATAAGAATAGATCAGCATGGTCATCTGAAGAAGTTTAAATGTACAGCAGGCCTTTTTTTTTATTTTTCCCGCCATACATAAATAAATCCATCCATCCATCCATCCATCCATCCATAACTATAGATTATATAGAGAAATAAATCTTGCTATTTGTATAGCGATAGATAGATAGTGTAGATTATAGACATACATTATATCAAGATGATAGATTTTAGATTATTTATATCTATGTAGATTCTATCATCTATATTAATTATATAATAGATCTATGGATTATCTATCTATCTATCAATCAATAGATCTATTATATAATCAACATACATTATAGAATCTACATATATACATAATACAGCTATATGTGTTTGTGTATGTATGTAGATATATATATATATATATATATATATCTCATCTAAAATCTATCTTTTATCTATATGCACAAAATCTATAATTCAGATATAATCTATATCTATAATCTACATAATTAATAAATAAATAGATAGATTCATTCATACATACATACATACATACACACTGTATGCAAATGAGCCAGGTGTCTGGCAGGCTGATGTCACTGCATTGTGATGTCATCAATTTAGAAGTATAAATACCAGACTTGGCAGCCATGTTAGTCAGTCTCCGCTGCAGCTCGGAGACGGGAGGTGGGGAACCCCTATCTCCTCCGAGAAGCCACAGAACTGGATCCTTTTTATTTTTAGCAGAGTGCATTTTGAATGCAGCACACAAGGGGGAGACAGCGGCCTACCAAAATCCAGTTGGCTGCCGCTGTGGCCTATTTTTTTTTTTTTTAAAAAGGTAGGTTCTGTCCTTCCACGGTGAGGAATAGGCAGGGATGTTCCGTTTTTGCCAGCTGGGGAATGCTTATAGGCAAGGCCTTATTCCTGGTGGTGCATGTAACGTCAGACCACGTTTCAGACATGCAGCAGCGGCACCAGCAGCATTCAGTCAGTCAGTGGCTCGCAAACGTTTCCCATGCAAGTTTACATTAAACAGACACATTTCTTTATTTCCTTTATTGACTGCGGTCTTTATCGAGCCGTTGAACTGTTGCTGTGTCTAGGCATTGAATAAAGCAATACATCCTTTTAAAGTAGACATCCGTTCATTGGAGTTCTTTGCTCCCCGAATGTCGCTCCATCTATAAGCGTTGGCTCTGAAGCACGCATCAGGGGCCAGCCTGCATGCTTGCCGCTTTTGAACTAGCAGCGACTGTAGGTCACTCACACAGGCTGGTTGGAATGGCCTAGCATTATCCTAATACGGAGGTGTAACTTGAAGCTGTGGGGCTCCAGTACGAAGTCTGGAACTGGGCCCCCAACTATAAAGCTTCATTGATAGCATTGGTTTACAATGTGGGAAAGAGAGACTTTATGGGCCCCCTAGGGCTCCGGGTCCCAGGTGCGACCGCACCCACTGTACATACGCCCATGACCCGAATACGTGGAGCATACAGACGTAGGGTGTGTGTGTTGTTGTTTTGCTTCCAGTTAAAATCGCGATTTTGCGCGATTGCGATTTTAACATTACAAGTCCCATAGACCCCTGCAGAAAAAAAACTGCTGCGAATTTCGCAGTGAAAAAAAAAACTGTAGTGGGTAGTCACCCTTATGGGCTGAATAAAACAGCCATTCTGTCGAACATACAATTTGTCCGGCTGCTGTGGCGTCTTGGGAAGTGTCATGTCTCATCTACCTGACTCTATTCATTGACATGTATAACCTGTACTGTATCTGCAAGTGTTTGCCTTCTTTAGTTTGTCCCTTCTGGTTCTCTGTACCCCCTGTATTGCATAACTCCTCCCCTTCCTCCTGCTAGGGAGTTTCCTGTCTATAGCCTATGTGCTAGGTCTCTACTCTGTGCTTTGGCTAATCATCATTCTTTTTATCTACTGCTGAATGTGCATTATACAAGATTTCTACCTGAATAAACCCTGGAATCTTCTCCCATGCCTCTGCAGTGGAGTTGGATGCTGTCTGACAACATATATCTTCTGTGAGTACTGGTTCATAACTACAAGAGAAGTTACTTCAGCCGATACGCTTACAGCCATGTTATTGAGTCAGAATAGGAAGATAGGCCAGTAGATTTCTGCCCACTTCCATCTCCAATGGAGACTGGCTGTAAATGGCAGCCGTACATGAGTATTTATGGTTCCAAGCTGTACGTGTCATAATAGAGCCTTACTGACATCACCAGTCAGCTTCAACTGTCAGACATCCAGGGTTATTGCATACAGTCTATCTATCTATCTATCCTATCTATCCTATCTATCCTATCTATCTATCTATCTATCTATCTATCTATCTATCTATCTATCTATCTATCTGTCTCTGTGTATAGATAAATATCTATATAAATATATAGAAATACATATATATCGATATATATTTTTATGGATTTCTACCCAAATATATGGATGTATACATATATAGATATATAGTCATGTAAGGCTGAAGAAAAGACATGCCGTGTGTATAATTTCTTCAGCCTATGATGTGTTTTATTTTCTTTATTCTCAGTATTGCTAGGATCTTCCCAGTATAATATATAGCAACCAATCGCAGCACAGCTTTCATGTAACCTGAGTAGTATAAGAAGTATCAACCAATCACAGCACAGCTTTCATGTTGCCTCAGCAGTATAATATATAGCAACCAATCACAGCACAGCTTTCATGTTACCTTAACAGTATAAAAAATAGCAACCAATCACAGCACAGCTTTCATTTTACCTCAGCATTGGCTGCGGAATCTGCTTTTTATTTTTCAATAACCAACGCATCGGGTAAAATTGGCGCGACTTTCCCGCCGGTTTGAAACCACCCTAGAGAAAATTAGGGCAAAAAGATGGAGAACTGGGAGGTGACCCGCTAATCTCTATGGTGCTGTAATTTGGGTAAATCCAATAGGAGGTGCAGCACGTTTCTGTAAAACCAATAGAGGGCGCTGTTATGTTACTGTAGAAACCAATGGACAGCATGGCAGAGGGGCGGAGAGGGGGTGGAGAGGAGGCAGAGAGGAGGTGGGAGCTCAGTTCTCGCTCCTGGCTCTTCCAGCCCCCCCCCCCCCCCCCCGCAGATGAGGACGACGTATATCGGCTCGGCGTGAAAACCGAGCCGATATACGTTCGTGTGAATGCACCCTAAGCCAGACGCCTGCTGCACACTGAGGAGGGGCAATCACCATGAAACAGTCTGTCTGTGCATGGCTTCCTGGCTTGGTTTAATATTCCCAATCATTGTTAAGGCTTGTGATAAATCACTTGGATTTGAAGGAATGCTGCATCCAATAGATGGCGCTATAGAGGTATTTTCTTATCCTTATTTGCATAGATATCCCAGAGGAGCTAGCATCACCTTATAAGTTTTCTTACTCATTTTTTAGGTTCTCAAACCCCTCTTCTGTGTGCAGTGCTTGGGTAGTGACTATACCATCCCCTGACCCATTTACCCCATGGGTGTCTCCACATACTTTTTGGGTGCTCTCCTTAAGGAGACACAACACCGCTTCTGACCCACATAGGAATGTGAACCACAGGCCAACTAGGGCTGAGGAGATGGGCGCATTGTCCAGTATCACATGTGTAGTCTAACAGAGCTTACTTTGGGTAAGTGAGAGTTTTGGCCCATGTGAAAGGGGAATTACTGTATGCTAAACTGTTCACTTCATTTTCATTACCTTCTATGACATTTATGGAAATGACACGGCACAGATTATTGTTAGGGGTTCCATCACAGTCCCCTTGTGTAGCCGCACCGCCTCCACGCTCCCCTCATGTAAGCCCACTTTCCTAGTGTAACCGTATTGTCACCACACTCCCCACATGTAACCATACCACGGTTCGAAAAGTGTCATAATAGAGCCTTAAAGGGGTTCTGTCATTAAAAACAAAAAAATATATACTTACCTATTGCTCCCCAGGCAGCCTGCTTACCTCTTCTTCTTATCCCAAATCTTCTCCTGGAGCCGCTTGTCACTTCGGTCACGTGACCTCCAGCAACCTGATTTTCCTCCATCCGGTCAAAAAGCGTACATTGCGCTACCTTCCGCTTCCTTCAGGTCAATGTACGCATACGTCACTAGTGACGTATGCGTACATTGCCTTCTCAGGAAGCGCGGAATGAAAGCAGCCGTGCGAGACAATGGCGCGACTGCGCATGCAGCTATCCTGGAGATAGCTATAGTCTATGGAATATACACGGGCTTTAGCCTTGGCAGTCGTCGTCATTAAAATCTATGTATAGCTACCTGCCATGCTGTCCATTGGTTTCTACAGTAACATTGCAGCGCCCTCTATTAGTTTTACAGAAACGTGCTGCACCTATGCTCCCTTTAATATATGATCCCCAGATAGGGGACGTATCAGATGCAACACGCTCAGGCAGCACTCCGGGCGCACCCACAATGCACTGAGGGAGCTGGAAGACCTTTGCATAGCCCCACCCAACGCTTTCTCAACCGCGCCCCCTCACATCCTCCTCAGTCCTTCCTCTTGCACCGCGCTCACGCATCCTAGGCTTGCAGAGCCTGCAGGACTCGTCACCTCCCTACGCAGGATGGTTAAGCACGCGATGACACTAGAAGCAAGCACTAGTTTGCCTCTGAAGGTGCGTCCGTCGGTCGTTTTGAGAGATCTCTTTTGGTGGACGCATTTCGAGTGGGGACGGACGGAAACTTTTTCCCAAAAATGAGGAAAATTGGCTTCGACCCCATAGGGCTTTATTGGCTTCCCCTGGGCTGGCATTAGTAGACCTTAGTAAGAATAAGAATAGATCAGCATGGTCATCTGAAGAAGTTTAAATGTACAGCAGGCCTTTTTTTTTATTTTTCCCGCCATACATAAATAAATCCATCCATCCATCCATCCATCCATCCATAACTATAGATTATATAGAGAAATAAATCTTGCTATTTGTATAGCGATAGATAGATAGTGTAGATTATAGACATACATTATATCAAGATGATAGATTTTAGATTATTTATATCTATGTAGATTCTATCATCTATATTAATTATATAATAGATCTATGGATTATCTATCTATCTATCAATCAATAGATCTATTATATAATCAACATACATTATAGAATCTACATATATACATAATACAGCTATATGTGTTTGTGTATGTATGTAGATATATATATATATATATATATATATCTCATCTAAAATCTATCTTTTATCTATATGCACAAAATCTATAATTCAGATATAATCTATATCTATAATCTACATAATTAATAAATAAATAGATAGATTCATTCATACATACATACATACATACACACTGTATGCAAATGAGCCAGGTGTCTGGCAGGCTGATGTCACTGCATTGTGATGTCATCAATTTAGAAGTATAAATACCAGACTTGGCAGCCATGTTAGTCAGTCTCCGCTGCAGCTCGGAGACGGGAGGTGGGGAACCCCTATCTCCTCCGAGAAGCCACAGAACTGGATCCTTTTTATTTTTAGCAGAGTGCATTTTGAATGCAGCACACAAGGGGGAGACAGCGGCCTACCAAAATCCAGTTGGCTGCCGCTGTGGCCTATTTTTTTTTTTTTTAAAAAGGTAGGTTCTGTCCTTCCACGGTGAGGAATAGGCAGGGATGTTCCGTTTTTGCCAGCTGGGGAATGCTTATAGGCAAGGCCTTATTCCTGGTGGTGCATGTAACGTCAGACCACGTTTCAGACATGCAGCAGCGGCACCAGCAGCATTCAGTCAGTCAGTGGCTCGCAAACGTTTCCCATGCAAGTTTACATTAAACAGACACATTTCTTTATTTCCTTTATTGACTGCGGTCTTTATCGAGCCGTTGAACTGTTGCTGTGTCTAGGCATTGAATAAAGCAATACATCCTTTTAAAGTAGACATCCGTTCATTGGAGTTCTTTGCTCCCCGAATGTCGCTCCATCTATAAGCGTTGGCTCTGAAGCACGCATCAGGGGCCAGCCTGCATGCTTGCCGCTTTTGAACTAGCAGCGACTGTAGGTCACTCACACAGGCTGGTTGGAATGGCCTAGCATTATCCTAATACGGAGGTGTAACTTGAAGCTGTGGGGCTCCAGTACGAAGTCTGGAACTGGGCCCCCAACTATAAAGCTTCATTGATAGCATTGGTTTACAATGTGGGAAAGAGAGACTTTATGGGCCCCCTAGGGCTCCGGGTCCCAGGTGCGACCGCACCCACTGTACATACGCCCATGACCCGAATACGTGGAGCATACAGACGTAGGGTGTGTGTGTTGTTGTTTTGCTTCCAGTTAAAATCGCGATTTTGCGCGATTGCGATTTTAACATTACAAGTCCCATAGACCCCTGCAGAAAAAAAACTGCTGCGAATTTCGCAGTGAAAAAAAAAACTGTAGTGGGTAGTCACCCTTATGGGCTGAATAAAACAGCCATTCTGTCGAACATACAATTTGTCCGGCTGCTGTGGCGTCTTGGGAAGTGTCATGTCTCATCTACCTGACTCTATTCATTGACATGTATAACCTGTACTGTATCTGCAAGTGTTTGCCTTCTTTAGTTTGTCCCTTCTGGTTCTCTGTACCCCCTGTATTGCATAACTCCTCCCCTTCCTCCTGCTAGGGAGTTTCCTGTCTATAGCCTATGTGCTAGGTCTCTACTCTGTGCTTTGGCTAATCATCATTCTTTTTATCTACTGCTGAATGTGCATTATACAAGATTTCTACCTGAATAAACCCTGGAATCTTCTCCCATGCCTCTGCAGTGGAGTTGGATGCTGTCTGACAACATATATCTTCTGTGAGTACTGGTTCATAACTACAAGAGAAGTTACTTCAGCCGATACGCTTACAGCCATGTTATTGAGTCAGAATAGGAAGATAGGCCAGTAGATTTCTGCCCACTTCCATCTCCAATGGAGACTGGCTGTAAATGGCAGCCGTACATGAGTATTTATGGTTCCAAGCTGTACGTGTCATAATAGAGCCTTACTGACATCACCAGTCAGCTTCAACTGTCAGACATCCAGGGTTATTGCATACAGTCTATCTATCTATCTATCCTATCTATCCTATCTATCCTATCTATCTATCTATCTATCTATCTATCTATCTATCTATCTATCTATCTATCTATCTATCTATCTGTCTCTGTGTATAGATAAATATCTATATAAATATATAGAAATACATATATATCGATATATATTTTTATGGATTTCTACCCAAATATATGGATGTATACATATATAGATATATAGTCATGTAAGGCTGAAGAAAAGACATGCCGTGTGTATAATTTCTTCAGCCTATGATGTGTTTTATTTTCTTTATTCTCAGTATTGCTAGGATCTTCCCAGTATAATATATAGCAACCAATCGCAGCACAGCTTTCATGTAACCTGAGTAGTATAAGAAGTATCAACCAATCACAGCACAGCTTTCATGTTGCCTCAGCAGTATAATATATAGCAACCAATCACAGCACAGCTTTCATGTTACCTTAACAGTATAAAAAATAGCAACCAATCACAGCACAGCTTTCATTTTACCTCAGCATTGGCTGCGGAATCTGCTTTTTATTTTTCAATAACCAACGCATCGGGTAAAATTGGCGCGACTTTCCCGCCGGTTTGAAACCACCCTAGAGAAAATTAGGGCAAAAAGATGGAGAACTGGGAGGTGACCCGCTAATCTCTATGGTGCTGTAATTTGGGTAAATCCAATAGGAGGTGCAGCACGTTTCTGTAAAACCAATAGAGGGCGCTGTTATGTTACTGTAGAAACCAATGGACAGCATGGCAGAGGGGCGGAGAGGGGGTGGAGAGGAGGCAGAGAGGAGGTGGGAGCTCAGTTCTCGCTCCTGGCTCTTCCAGCCCCCCCCCCCCCCCCCCCGCAGATGAGGACGACGTATATCGGCTCGGCGTGAAAACCGAGCCGATATACGTTCGTGTGAATGCACCCTAAGCCAGACGCCTGCTGCACACTGAGGAGGGGCAATCACCATGAAACAGTCTGTCTGTGCATGGCTTCCTGGCTTGGTTTAATATTCCCAATCATTGTTAAGGCTTGTGATAAATCACTTGGATTTGAAGGAATGCTGCATCCAATAGATGGCGCTATAGAGGTATTTTCTTATCCTTATTTGCATAGATATCCCAGAGGAGCTAGCATCACCTTATAAGTTTTCTTACTCATTTTTTAGGTTCTCAAACCCCTCTTCTGTGTGCAGTGCTTGGGTAGTGACTATACCATCCCCTGACCCATTTACCCCATGGGTGTCTCCACATACTTTTTGGGTGCTCTCCTTAAGGAGACACAACACCGCTTCTGACCCACATAGGAATGTGAACCACAGGCCAACTAGGGCTGAGGAGATGGGCGCATTGTCCAGTATCACATGTGTAGTCTAACAGAGCTTACTTTGGGTAAGTGAGAGTTTTGGCCCATGTGAAAGGGGAATTACTGTATGCTAAACTGTTCACTTCATTTTCATTACCTTCTATGACATTTATGGAAATGACACGGCACAGATTATTGTTAGGGGTTCCATCACAGTCCCCTTGTGTAGCCGCACCGCCTCCACGCTCCCCTCATGTAAGCCCACTTTCCTAGTGTAACCGTATTGTCACCACACTCCCCACATGTAACCATACCACGGTTCGAAAAGTGTCATAATAGAGCCTTAAAGGGGTTCTGTCATTAAAAACAAAAAAATATATACTTACCTATTGCTCCCCAGGCAGCCTGCTTACCTCTTCTTCTTATCCCAAATCTTCTCCTGGAGCCGCTTGTCACTTCGGTCACGTGACCTCCAGCAACCTGATTTTCCTCCATCCGGTCAAAAAGCGTACATTGCGCTACCTTCCGCTTCCTTCAGGTCAATGTACGCATACGTCACTAGTGACGTATGCGTACATTGCCTTCTCAGGAAGCGCGGAATGAAAGCAGCCGTGCGAGACAATGGCGCGACTGCGCATGCAGCTATCCTGGAGATAGCTATAGTCTATGGAATATACACGGGCTTTAGCCTTGGCAGTCGTCGTCATTAAAATCTATGTATAGCTACCTGCCATGCTGTCCATTGGTTTCTACAGTAACATTGCAGCGCCCTCTATTAGTTTTACAGAAACGTGCTGCACCTATGCTCCCTTTAATATATGATCCCCAGATAGGGGACGTATCAGATGCAACACGCTCAGGCAGCACTCCGGGCGCACCCACAATGCACTGAGGGAGCTGGAAGACCTTTGCATAGCCCCACCCAACGCTTTCTCAACCGCGCCCCCTCACATCCTCCTCAGTCCTTCCTCTTGCACCGCGCTCACGCATCCTAGGCTTGCAGAGCCTGCAGGACTCGTCACCTCCCTACGCAGGATGGTTAAGCACGCGATGACACTAGAAGCAAGCACTAGTTTGCCTCTGAAGGTGCGTCCGTCGGTCGTTTTGAGAGATCTCTTTTGGTGGACGCATTTCGAGTGGGGACGGACGGAAACTTTTTCCCAAAAATGAGGAAAATTGGCTTCGACCCCATAGGGCTTTATTGGCTTCCCCTGGGCTGGCATTAGTAGACCTTAGTAAGAATAAGAATAGATCAGCATGGTCATCTGAAGAAGTTTAAATGTACAGCAGGCCTTTTTTTTTATTTTTCCCGCCATACATAAATAAATCCATCCATCCATCCATCCATCCATCCATAACTATAGATTATATAGAGAAATAAATCTTGCTATTTGTATAGCGATAGATAGATAGTGTAGATTATAGACATACATTATATCAAGATGATAGATTTTAGATTATTTATATCTATGTAGATTCTATCATCTATATTAATTATATAATAGATCTATGGATTATCTATCTATCTATCAATCAATAGATCTATTATATAATCAACATACATTATAGAATCTACATATATACATAATACAGCTATATGTGTTTGTGTATGTATGTAGATATATATATATATATATATATATATCTCATCTAAAATCTATCTTTTATCTATATGCACAAAATCTATAATTCAGATATAATCTATATCTATAATCTACATAATTAATAAATAAATAGATAGATTCATTCATACATACATACATACATACACACTGTATGCAAATGAGCCAGGTGTCTGGCAGGCTGATGTCACTGCATTGTGATGTCATCAATTTAGAAGTATAAATACCAGACTTGGCAGCCATGTTAGTCAGTCTCCGCTGCAGCTCGGAGACGGGAGGTGGGGAACCCCTATCTCCTCCGAGAAGCCACAGAACTGGATCCTTTTTATTTTTAGCAGAGTGCATTTTGAATGCAGCACACAAGGGGGAGACAGCGGCCTACCAAAATCCAGTTGGCTGCCGCTGTGGCCTATTTTTTTTTTTTTTAAAAAGGTAGGTTCTGTCCTTCCACGGTGAGGAATAGGCAGGGATGTTCCGTTTTTGCCAGCTGGGGAATGCTTATAGGCAAGGCCTTATTCCTGGTGGTGCATGTAACGTCAGACCACGTTTCAGACATGCAGCAGCGGCACCAGCAGCATTCAGTCAGTCAGTGGCTCGCAAACGTTTCCCATGCAAGTTTACATTAAACAGACACATTTCTTTATTTCCTTTATTGACTGCGGTCTTTATCGAGCCGTTGAACTGTTGCTGTGTCTAGGCATTGAATAAAGCAATACATCCTTTTAAAGTAGACATCCGTTCATTGGAGTTCTTTGCTCCCCGAATGTCGCTCCATCTATAAGCGTTGGCTCTGAAGCACGCATCAGGGGCCAGCCTGCATGCTTGCCGCTTTTGAACTAGCAGCGACTGTAGGTCACTCACACAGGCTGGTTGGAATGGCCTAGCATTATCCTAATACGGAGGTGTAACTTGAAGCTGTGGGGCTCCAGTACGAAGTCTGGAACTGGGCCCCCAACTATAAAGCTTCATTGATAGCATTGGTTTACAATGTGGGAAAGAGAGACTTTATGGGCCCCCTAGGGCTCCGGGTCCCAGGTGCGACCGCACCCACTGTACATACGCCCATGACCCGAATACGTGGAGCATACAGACGTAGGGTGTGTGTGTTGTTGTTTTGCTTCCAGTTAAAATCGCGATTTTGCGCGATTGCGATTTTAACATTACAAGTCCCATAGACCCCTGCAGAAAAAAAACTGCTGCGAATTTCGCAGTGAAAAAAAAAACTGTAGTGGGTAGTCACCCTTATGGGCTGAATAAAACAGCCATTCTGTCGAACATACAATTTGTCCGGCTGCTGTGGCGTCTTGGGAAGTGTCATGTCTCATCTACCTGACTCTATTCATTGACATGTATAACCTGTACTGTATCTGCAAGTGTTTGCCTTCTTTAGTTTGTCCCTTCTGGTTCTCTGTACCCCCTGTATTGCATAACTCCTCCCCTTCCTCCTGCTAGGGAGTTTCCTGTCTATAGCCTATGTGCTAGGTCTCTACTCTGTGCTTTGGCTAATCATCATTCTTTTTATCTACTGCTGAATGTGCATTATACAAGATTTCTACCTGAATAAACCCTGGAATCTTCTCCCATGCCTCTGCAGTGGAGTTGGATGCTGTCTGACAACATATATCTTCTGTGAGTACTGGTTCATAACTACAAGAGAAGTTACTTCAGCCGATACGCTTACAGCCATGTTATTGAGTCAGAATAGGAAGATAGGCCAGTAGATTTCTGCCCACTTCCATCTCCAATGGAGACTGGCTGTAAATGGCAGCCGTACATGAGTATTTATGGTTCCAAGCTGTACGTGTCATAATAGAGCCTTACTGACATCACCAGTCAGCTTCAACTGTCAGACATCCAGGGTTATTGCATACAGTCTATCTATCTATCTATCCTATCTATCCTATCTATCCTATCTATCTATCTATCTATCTATCTATCTATCTATCTATCTATCTATCTATCTATCTGTCTCTGTGTATAGATAAATATCTATATAAATATATAGAAATACATATATATCGATATATATTTTTATGGATTTCTACCCAAATATATGGATGTATACATATATAGATATATAGTCATGTAAGGCTGAAGAAAAGACATGCCGTGTGTATAATTTCTTCAGCCTATGATGTGTTTTATTTTCTTTATTCTCAGTATTGCTAGGATCTTCCCAGTATAATATATAGCAACCAATCGCAGCACAGCTTTCATGTAACCTGAGTAGTATAAGAAGTATCAACCAATCACAGCACAGCTTTCATGTTGCCTCAGCAGTATAATATATAGCAACCAATCACAGCACAGCTTTCATGTTACCTTAACAGTATAAAAAATAGCAACCAATCACAGCACAGCTTTCATTTTACCTCAGCATTGGCTGCGGAATCTGCTTTTTATTTTTCAATAACCAACGCATCGGGTAAAATTGGCGCGACTTTCCCGCCGGTTTGAAACCACCCTAGAGAAAATTAGGGCAAAAAGATGGAGAACTGGGAGGTGACCCGCTAATCTCTATGGTGCTGTAATTTGGGTAAATCCAATAGGAGGTGCAGCACGTTTCTGTAAAACCAATAGAGGGCGCTGTTATGTTACTGTAGAAACCAATGGACAGCATGGCAGAGGGGCGGAGAGGGGGTGGAGAGGAGGCAGAGAGGAGGTGGGAGCTCAGTTCTCGCTCCTGGCTCTTCCAGCCCCCCCCCCCCCCCCCCCGCAGATGAGGACGACGTATATCGGCTCGGCGTGAAAACCGAGCCGATATACGTTCGTGTGAATGCACCCTAAGCCAGACGCCTGCTGCACACTGAGGAGGGGCAATCACCATGAAACAGTCTGTCTGTGCATGGCTTCCTGGCTTGGTTTAATATTCCCAATCATTGTTAAGGCTTGTGATAAATCACTTGGATTTGAAGGAATGCTGCATCCAATAGATGGCGCTATAGAGGTATTTTCTTATCCTTATTTGCATAGATATCCCAGAGGAGCTAGCATCACCTTATAAGTTTTCTTACTCATTTTTTAGGTTCTCAAACCCCTCTTCTGTGTGCAGTGCTTGGGTAGTGACTATACCATCCCCTGACCCATTTACCCCATGGGTGTCTCCACATACTTTTTGGGTGCTCTCCTTAAGGAGACACAACACCGCTTCTGACCCACATAGGAATGTGAACCACAGGCCAACTAGGGCTGAGGAGATGGGCGCATTGTCCAGTATCACATGTGTAGTCTAACAGAGCTTACTTTGGGTAAGTGAGAGTTTTGGCCCATGTGAAAGGGGAATTACTGTATGCTAAACTGTTCACTTCATTTTCATTACCTTCTATGACATTTATGGAAATGACACGGCACAGATTATTGTTAGGGGTTCCATCACAGTCCCCTTGTGTAGCCGCACCGCCTCCACGCTCCCCTCATGTAAGCCCACTTTCCTAGTGTAACCGTATTGTCACCACACTCCCCACATGTAACCATACCACGGTTCGAAAAGTGTCATAATAGAGCCTTAAAGGGGTTCTGTCATTAAAAACAAAAAAATATATACTTACCTATTGCTCCCCAGGCAGCCTGCTTACCTCTTCTTCTTATCCCAAATCTTCTCCTGGAGCCGCTTGTCACTTCGGTCACGTGACCTCCAGCAACCTGATTTTCCTCCATCCGGTCAAAAAGCGTACATTGCGCTACCTTCCGCTTCCTTCAGGTCAATGTACGCATACGTCACTAGTGACGTATGCGTACATTGCCTTCTCAGGAAGCGCGGAATGAAAGCAGCCGTGCGAGACAATGGCGCGACTGCGCATGCAGCTATCCTGGAGATAGCTATAGTCTATGGAATATACACGGGCTTTAGCCTTGGCAGTCGTCGTCATTAAAATCTATGTATAGCTACCTGCCATGCTGTCCATTGGTTTCTACAGTAACATTGCAGCGCCCTCTATTAGTTTTACAGAAACGTGCTGCACCTATGCTCCCTTTAATATATGATCCCCAGATAGGGGACGTATCAGATGCAACACGCTCAGGCAGCACTCCGGGCGCACCCACAATGCACTGAGGGAGCTGGAAGACCTTTGCATAGCCCCACCCAACGCTTTCTCAACCGCGCCCCCTCACATCCTCCTCAGTCCTTCCTCTTGCACCGCGCTCACGCATCCTAGGCTTGCAGAGCCTGCAGGACTCGTCACCTCCCTACGCAGGATGGTTAAGCACGCGATGACACTAGAAGCAAGCACTAGTTTGCCTCTGAAGGTGCGTCCGTCGGTCGTTTTGAGAGATCTCTTTTGGTGGACGCATTTCGAGTGGGGACGGACGGAAACTTTTTCCCAAAAATGAGGAAAATTGGCTTCGACCCCATAGGGCTTTATTGGCTTCCCCTGGGCTGGCATTAGTAGACCTTAGTAAGAATAAGAATAGATCAGCATGGTCATCTGAAGAAGTTTAAATGTACAGCAGGCCTTTTTTTTTATTTTTCCCGCCATACATAAATAAATCCATCCATCCATCCATCCATCCATCCATAACTATAGATTATATAGAGAAATAAATCTTGCTATTTGTATAGCGATAGATAGATAGTGTAGATTATAGACATACATTATATCAAGATGATAGATTTTAGATTATTTATATCTATGTAGATTCTATCATCTATATTAATTATATAATAGATCTATGGATTATCTATCTATCTATCAATCAATAGATCTATTATATAATCAACATACATTATAGAATCTACATATATACATAATACAGCTATATGTGTTTGTGTATGTATGTAGATATATATATATATATATATATATATATATCTCATCTAAAATCTATCTTTTATCTATATGCACAAAATCTATAATTCAGATATAATCTATATCTATAATCTACATAATTAATAAATAAATAGATAGATTCATTCATACATACATACATACATACACACTGTATGCAAATGAGCCAGGTGTCTGGCAGGCTGATGTCACTGCATTGTGATGTCATCAATTTAGAAGTATAAATACCAGACTTGGCAGCCATGTTAGTCAGTCTCCGCTGCAGCTCGGAGACGGGAGGTGGGGAACCCCTATCTCCTCCGAGAAGCCACAGAACTGGATCCTTTTTATTTTTAGCAGAGTGCATTTTGAATGCAGCACACAAGGGGGAGACAGCGGCCTACCAAAATCCAGTTGGCTGCCGCTGTGGCCTATTTTTTTTTTTTTTAAAAAGGTAGGTTCTGTCCTTCCACGGTGAGGAATAGGCAGGGATGTTCCGTTTTTGCCAGCTGGGGAATGCTTATAGGCAAGGCCTTATTCCTGGTGGTGCATGTAACGTCAGACCACGTTTCAGACATGCAGCAGCGGCACCAGCAGCATTCAGTCAGTCAGTGGCTCGCAAACGTTTCCCATGCAAGTTTACATTAAACAGACACATTTCTTTATTTCCTTTATTGACTGCGGTCTTTATCGAGCCGTTGAACTGTTGCTGTGTCTAGGCATTGAATAAAGCAATACATCCTTTTAAAGTAGACATCCGTTCATTGGAGTTCTTTGCTCCCCGAATGTCGCTCCATCTATAAGCGTTGGCTCTGAAGCACGCATCAGGGGCCAGCCTGCATGCTTGCCGCTTTTGAACTAGCAGCGACTGTAGGTCACTCACACAGGCTGGTTGGAATGGCCTAGCATTATCCTAATACGGAGGTGTAACTTGAAGCTGTGGGGCTCCAGTACGAAGTCTGGAACTGGGCCCCCAACTATAAAGCTTCATTGATAGCATTGGTTTACAATGTGGGAAAGAGAGACTTTATGGGCCCCCTAGGGCTCCGGGTCCCAGGTGCGACCGCACCCACTGTACATACGCCCATGACCCGAATACGTGGAGCATACAGACGTAGGGTGTGTGTGTTGTTGTTTTGCTTCCAGTTAAAATCGCGATTTTGCGCGATTGCGATTTTAACATTACAAGTCCCATAGACCCCTGCAGAAAAAAAACTGCTGCGAATTTCGCAGTGAAAAAAAAAACTGTAGTGGGTAGTCACCCTTATGGGCTGAATAAAACAGCCATTCTGTCGAACATACAATTTGTCCGGCTGCTGTGGCGTCTTGGGAAGTGTCATGTCTCATCTACCTGACTCTATTCATTGACATGTATAACCTGTACTGTATCTGCAAGTGTTTGCCTTCTTTAGTTTGTCCCTTCTGGTTCTCTGTACCCCCTGTATTGCATAACTCCTCCCCTTCCTCCTGCTAGGGAGTTTCCTGTCTATAGCCTATGTGCTAGGTCTCTACTCTGTGCTTTGGCTAATCATCATTCTTTTTATCTACTGCTGAATGTGCATTATACAAGATTTCTACCTGAATAAACCCTGGAATCTTCTCCCATGCCTCTGCAGTGGAGTTGGATGCTGTCTGACAACATATATCTTCTGTGAGTACTGGTTCATAACTACAAGAGAAGTTACTTCAGCCGATACGCTTACAGCCATGTTATTGAGTCAGAATAGGAAGATAGGCCAGTAGATTTCTGCCCACTTCCATCTCCAATGGAGACTGGCTGTAAATGGCAGCCGTACATGAGTATTTATGGTTCCAAGCTGTACGTGTCATAATAGAGCCTTACTGACATCACCAGTCAGCTTCAACTGTCAGACATCCAGGGTTATTGCATACAGTCTATCTATCTATCTATCCTATCTATCCTATCTATCCTATCTATCTATCTATCTATCTATCTATCTATCTATCTATCTATCTATCTATCTATCTATCTGTCTCTGTGTATAGATAAATATCTATATAAATATATAGAAATACATATATATCGATATATATTTTTATGGATTTCTACCCAAATATATGGATGTATACATATATAGATATATAGTCATGTAAGGCTGAAGAAAAGACATGCCGTGTGTATAATTTCTTCAGCCTATGATGTGTTTTATTTTCTTTATTCTCAGTATTGCTAGGATCTTCCCAGTATAATATATAGCAACCAATCGCAGCACAGCTTTCATGTAACCTGAGTAGTATAAGAAGTATCAACCAATCACAGCACAGCTTTCATGTTGCCTCAGCAGTATAATATATAGCAACCAATCACAGCACAGCTTTCATGTTACCTTAACAGTATAAAAAATAGCAACCAATCACAGCACAGCTTTCATTTTACCTCAGCATTGGCTGCGGAATCTGCTTTTTATTTTTCAATAACCAACGCATCGGGTAAAATTGGCGCGACTTTCCCGCCGGTTTGAAACCACCCTAGAGAAAATTAGGGCAAAAAGATGGAGAACTGGGAGGTGACCCGCTAATCTCTATGGTGCTGTAATTTGGGTAAATCCAATAGGAGGTGCAGCACGTTTCTGTAAAACCAATAGAGGGCGCTGTTATGTTACTGTAGAAACCAATGGACAGCATGGCAGAGGGGCGGAGAGGGGGTGGAGAGGAGGCAGAGAGGAGGTGGGAGCTCAGTTCTCGCTCCTGGCTCTTCCAGCCCCCCCCCCCCCCCCCCCGCAGATGAGGACGACGTATATCGGCTCGGCGTGAAAACCGAGCCGATATACGTTCGTGTGAATGCACCCTAAGCCAGACGCCTGCTGCACACTGAGGAGGGGCAATCACCATGAAACAGTCTGTCTGTGCATGGCTTCCTGGCTTGGTTTAATATTCCCAATCATTGTTAAGGCTTGTGATAAATCACTTGGATTTGAAGGAATGCTGCATCCAATAGATGGCGCTATAGAGGTATTTTCTTATCCTTATTTGCATAGATATCCCAGAGGAGCTAGCATCACCTTATAAGTTTTCTTACTCATTTTTTAGGTTCTCAAACCCCTCTTCTGTGTGCAGTGCTTGGGTAGTGACTATACCATCCCCTGACCCATTTACCCCATGGGTGTCTCCACATACTTTTTGGGTGCTCTCCTTAAGGAGACACAACACCGCTTCTGACCCACATAGGAATGTGAACCACAGGCCAACTAGGGCTGAGGAGATGGGCGCATTGTCCAGTATCACATGTGTAGTCTAACAGAGCTTACTTTGGGTAAGTGAGAGTTTTGGCCCATGTGAAAGGGGAATTACTGTATGCTAAACTGTTCACTTCATTTTCATTACCTTCTATGACATTTATGGAAATGACACGGCACAGATTATTGTTAGGGGTTCCATCACAGTCCCCTTGTGTAGCCGCACCGCCTCCACGCTCCCCTCATGTAAGCCCACTTTCCTAGTGTAACCGTATTGTCACCACACTCCCCACATGTAACCATACCACGGTTCGAAAAGTGTCATAATAGAGCCTTAAAGGGGTTCTGTCATTAAAAACAAAAAAATATATACTTACCTATTGCTCCCCAGGCAGCCTGCTTACCTCTTCTTCTTATCCCAAATCTTCTCCTGGAGCCGCTTGTCACTTCGGTCACGTGACCTCCAGCAACCTGATTTTCCTCCATCCGGTCAAAAAGCGTACATTGCGCTACCTTCCGCTTCCTTCAGGTCAATGTACGCATACGTCACTAGTGACGTATGCGTACATTGCCTTCTCAGGAAGCGCGGAATGAAAGCAGCCGTGCGAGACAATGGCGCGACTGCGCATGCAGCTATCCTGGAGATAGCTATAGTCTATGGAATATACACGGGCTTTAGCCTTGGCAGTCGTCGTCATTAAAATCTATGTATAGCTACCTGCCATGCTGTCCATTGGTTTCTACAGTAACATTGCAGCGCCCTCTATTAGTTTTACAGAAACGTGCTGCACCTATGCTCCCTTTAATATATGATCCCCAGATAGGGGACGTATCAGATGCAACACGCTCAGGCAGCACTCCGGGCGCACCCACAATGCACTGAGGGAGCTGGAAGACCTTTGCATAGCCCCACCCAACGCTTTCTCAACCGCGCCCCCTCACATCCTCCTCAGTCCTTCCTCTTGCACCGCGCTCACGCATCCTAGGCTTGCAGAGCCTGCAGGACTCGTCACCTCCCTACGCAGGATGGTTAAGCACGCGATGACACTAGAAGCAAGCACTAGTTTGCCTCTGAAGGTGCGTCCGTCGGTCGTTTTGAGAGATCTCTTTTGGTGGACGCATTTCGAGTGGGGACGGACGGAAACTTTTTCCCAAAAATGAGGAAAATTGGCTTCGACCCCATAGGGCTTTATTGGCTTCCCCTGGGCTGGCATTAGTAGACCTTAGTAAGAATAAGAATAGATCAGCATGGTCATCTGAAGAAGTTTAAATGTACAGCAGGCCTTTTTTTTTATTTTTCCCGCCATACATAAATAAATCCATCCATCCATCCATCCATCCATCCATAACTATAGATTATATAGAGAAATAAATCTTGCTATTTGTATAGCGATAGATAGTGTAGATTATAGACATACATTATATCCAGATGATAGATTTTAGATTATTTATATCTATGTAGATTCTATCATCTATATTAATTATATAATAGATCTATGGATTATCTATCTATCTATCAATCAATAGATCTATTATATAATCAACATACATTATAGAATCTACATATATACATAATACAGCTATATGTGTTTGTGTATGTATGTAGATATATATATATATATATATATATATCTCATCTAAAATCTATCTTTTATCTATATGCACAAAATCTATAATTCAGATATAATCTATATCTATAATCTACATAATTAATAAATAAATAGATAGATTCATTCATACATACATACATACATACACACTGTATGCAAATGAGCCAGGTGTCTGGCAGGCTGATGTCACTGCATTGTGATGTCATCAATTTAGAAGTATAAATACCAGACTTGGCAGCCATGTTAGTCAGTCTCCGCTGCAGCTCGGAGACGGGAGGTGGGGAACCCCTATCTCCTCCGAGAAGCCACAGAACTGGATCCTTTTTATTTTTAGCAGAGTGCATTTTGAATGCAGCACACAAGGGGGAGACAGCGGCCTACCAAAATCCAGTTGGCTGCCGCTGTGGCCTATTTTTTTTTTTTTTAAAAAGGTAGGTTCTGTCCTTCCACGGTGAGGAATAGGCAGGGATGTTCCGTTTTTGCCAGCTGGGGAATGCTTATAGGCAAGGCCTTATTCCTGGTGGTGCATGTAACGTCAGACCACGTTTCAGACATGCAGCAGCGGCACCAGCAGCATTCAGTCAGTCAGTGGCTCGCAAACGTTTCCCATGCAAGTTTACATTAAACAGACACATTTCTTTATTTCCTTTATTGACTGCGGTCTTTATCGAGCCGTTGAACTGTTGCTGTGTCTAGGCATTGAATAAAGCAATACATCCTTTTAAAGTAGACATCCGTTCATTGGAGTTCTTTGCTCCCCGAATGTCGCTCCATCTATAAGCGTTGGCTCTGAAGCACGCATCAGGGGCCAGCCTGCATGCTTGCCGCTTTTGAACTAGCAGCGACTGTAGGTCACTCACACAGGCTGGTTGGAATGGCCTAGCATTATCCTAATACGGAGGTGTAACTTGAAGCTGTGGGGCTCCAGTACGAAGTCTGGAACTGGGCCCCCAACTATAAAGCTTCATTGATAGCATTGGTTTACAATGTGGGAAAGAGAGACTTTATGGGCCCCCTAGGGCTCCGGGTCCCAGGTGCGACCGCACCCACTGTACATACGCCCATGACCCGAATACGTGGAGCATACAGACGTAGGGTGTGTGTGTTGTTGTTTTGCTTCCAGTTAAAATCGCGATTTTGCGCGATTGCGATTTTAACATTACAAGTCCCATAGACCCCTGCAGAAAAAAAACTGCTGCGAATTTCGCAGTGAAAAAAAAAACTGTAGTGGGTAGTCACCCTTATGGGCTGAATAAAACAGCCATTCTGTCGAACATACAATTTGTCCGGCTGCTGTGGCGTCTTGGGAAGTGTCATGTCTCATCTACCTGACTCTATTCATTGACATGTATAACCTGTACTGTATCTGCAAGTGTTTGCCTTCTTTAGTTTGTCCCTTCTGGTTCTCTGTACCCCCTGTATTGCATAACTCCTCCCCTTCCTCCTGCTAGGGAGTTTCCTGTCTATAGCCTATGTGCTAGGTCTCTACTCTGTGCTTTGGCTAATCATCATTCTTTTTATCTACTGCTGAATGTGCATTATACAAGATTTCTACCTGAATAAACCCTGGAATCTTCTCCCATGCCTCTGCAGTGGAGTTGGATGCTGTCTGACAACATATATCTTCTGTGAGTACTGGTTCATAACTACAAGAGAAGTTACTTCAGCCGATACGCTTACAGCCATGTTATTGAGTCAGAATAGGAAGATAGGCCAGTAGATTTCTGCCCACTTCCATCTCCAATGGAGACTGGCTGTAAATGGCAGCCGTACATGAGTATTTATGGTTCCAAGCTGTACGTGTCATAATAGAGCCTTACTGACATCACCAGTCAGCTTCAACTGTCAGACATCCAGGGTTATTGCATACAGTCTATCTATCTATCTATCCTATCTATCCTATCTATCTATCTATCTATCTATCTATCTATCTATCTATCTATCTATCTATCTATCTATCTATCTATCTATCTATCTATCTATCTATCTGTCTCTGTGTATAGATAAATATCTATATAAATATATAGAAATACATATATATCGATATATATTTTTATGGATTTCTACCCAAATATATGGATGTATACATATATAGATATATAGTCATGTAAGGCTGAAGAAAAGACATGCCGTGTGTATAATTTCTTCAGCCTATGATGTGTTTTATTTTCTTTATTCTCAGTATTGCTAGGATCTTCCCAGTATAATATATAGCAACCAATCGCAGCACAGCTTTCATGTAACCTGAGTAGTATAAGAAGTATCAACCAATCACAGCACAGCTTTCATGTTGCCTCAGCAGTATAATATATAGCAACCAATCACAGCACAGCTTTCATGTTACCTTAACAGTATAAAAAATAGCAACCAATCACAGCACAGCTTTCATTTTACCTCAGCATTGGCTGCGGAATCTGCTTTTTATTTTTCAATAACCAACGCATCGGGTAAAATTGGCGCGACTTTCCCGCCGGTTTGAAACCACCCTAGAGAAAATTAGGGCAAAAAGATGGAGAACTGGGAGGTGACCCGCTAATCTCTATGGTGCTGTAATTTGGGTAAATCCAATAGGAGGTGCAGCACGTTTCTGTAAAACCAATAGAGGGCGCTGTTATGTTACTGTAGAAACCAATGGACAGCATGGCAGAGGGGCGGAGAGGGGGTGGAGAGGAGGCAGAGAGGAGGTGGGAGCTCAGTTCTCGCTCCTGGCTCTTCCAGCCCCCCCCCCCCCCCCCCGCAGATGAGGACGACGTATATCGGCTCGGCGTGAAAACCGAGCCGATATACGTTCGTGTGAATGCACCCTAAGCCAGACGCCTGCTGCACACTGAGGAGGGGCAATCACCATGAAACAGTCTGTCTGTGCATGGCTTCCTGGCTTGGTTTAATATTCCCAATCATTGTTAAGGCTTGTGATAAATCACTTGGATTTGAAGGAATGCTGCATCCAATAGATGGCGCTATAGAGGTATTTTCTTATCCTTATTTGCATAGATATCCCAGAGGAGCTAGCATCACCTTATAAGTTTTCTTACTCATTTTTTAGGTTCTCAAACCCCTCTTCTGTGTGCAGTGCTTGGGTAGTGACTATACCATCCCCTGACCCATTTACCCCATGGGTGTCTCCACATACTTTTTGGGTGCTCTCCTTAAGGAGACACAACACCGCTTCTGACCCACATAGGAATGTGAACCACAGGCCAACTAGGGCTGAGGAGATGGGCGCATTGTCCAGTATCACATGTGTAGTCTAACAGAGCTTACTTTGGGTAAGTGAGAGTTTTGGCCCATGTGAAAGGGGAATTACTGTATGCTAAACTGTTCACTTCATTTTCATTACCTTCTATGACATTTATGGAAATGACACGGCACAGATTATTGTTAGGGGTTCCATCACAGTCCCCTTGTGTAGCCGCACCGCCTCCACGCTCCCCTCATGTAAGCCCACTTTCCTAGTGTAACCGTATTGTCACCACACTCCCCACATGTAACCATACCACGGTTCGAAAAGTGTCATAATAGAGCCTTAAAGGGGTTCTGTCATTAAAAACAAAAAAATATATACTTACCTATTGCTCCCCAGGCAGCCTGCTTACCTCTTCTTCTTATCCCAAATCTTCTCCTGGAGCCGCTTGTCACTTCGGTCACGTGACCTCCAGCAACCTGATTTTCCTCCATCCGGTCAAAAAGCGTACATTGCGCTACCTTCCGCTTCCTTCAGGTCAATGTACGCATACGTCACTAGTGACGTATGCGTACATTGCCTTCTCAGGAAGCGCGGAATGAAAGCAGCCGTGCGAGACAATGGCGCGACTGCGCATGCAGCTATCCTGGAGATAGCTATAGTCTATGGAATATACACGGGCTTTAGCCTTGGCAGTCGTCGTCATTAAAATCTATGTATAGCTACCTGCCATGCTGTCCATTGGTTTCTACAGTAACATTGCAGCGCCCTCTATTAGTTTTACAGAAACGTGCTGCACCTATGCTCCCTTTAATATATGATCCCCAGATAGGGGACGTATCAGATGCAACACGCTCAGGCAGCACTCCGGGCGCACCCACAATGCACTGAGGGAGCTGGAAGACCTTTGCATAGCCCCACCCAACGCTTTCTCAACCGCGCCCCCTCACATCCTCCTCAGTCCTTCCTCTTGCACCGCGCTCACGCATCCTAGGCTTGCAGAGCCTGCAGGACTCGTCACCTCCCTACGCAGGATGGTTAAGCACGCGATGACACTAGAAGCAAGCACTAGTTTGCCTCTGAAGGTGCGTCCGTCGGTCGTTTTGAGAGATCTCTTTTGGTGGACGCATTTCGAGTGGGGACGGACGGAAACTTTTTCCCAAAAATGAGGAAAATTGGCTTCGACCCCATAGGGCTTTATTGGCTTCCCCTGGGCTGGCATTAGTAGACCTTAGTAAGAATAAGAATAGATCAGCATGGTCATCTGAAGAAGTTTAAATGTACAGCAGGCCTTTTTTTTTATTTTTCCCGCCATACATAAATAAATCCATCCATCCATCCATCCATCCATCCATAACTATAGATTATATAGAGAAATAAATCTTGCTATTTGTATAGCGATAGATAGTGTAGATTATAGACATACATTATATCCAGATGATAGATTTTAGATTATTTATATCTATGTAGATTCTATCATCTATATTAATTATATAATAGATCTATGGATTATCTATCTATCTATCAATCAATAGATCTATTATATAATCAACATACATTATAGAATCTACATATATACATAATACAGCTATATGTGTTTGTGTATGTATGTAGATATATATATATATATATATATATCTCATCTAAAATCTATCTTTTATCTATATGCACAAAATCTATAATTCAGATATAATCTATATCTATAATCTACATAATTAATAAATAAATAGATAGATTCATTCATACATACATACATACATACACACTGTATGCAAATGAGCCAGGTGTCTGGCAGGCTGATGTCACTGCATTGTGATGTCATCAATTTAGAAGTATAAATACCAGACTTGGCAGCCATGTTAGTCAGTCTCCGCTGCAGCTCGGAGACGGGAGGTGGGGAACCCCTATCTCCTCCGAGAAGCCACAGAACTGGATCCTTTTTATTTTTAGCAGAGTGCATTTTGAATGCAGCACACAAGGGGGAGACAGCGGCCTACCAAAATCCAGTTGGCTGCCGCTGTGGCCTATTTTTTTTTTTTTTAAAAAGGTAGGTTCTGTCCTTCCACGGTGAGGAATAGGCAGGGATGTTCCGTTTTTGCCAGCTGGGGAATGCTTATAGGCAAGGCCTTATTCCTGGTGGTGCATGTAACGTCAGACCACGTTTCAGACATGCAGCAGCGGCACCAGCAGCATTCAGTCAGTCAGTGGCTCGCAAACGTTTCCCATGCAAGTTTACATTAAACAGACACATTTCTTTATTTCCTTTATTGACTGCGGTCTTTATCGAGCCGTTGAACTGTTGCTGTGTCTAGGCATTGAATAAAGCAATACATCCTTTTAAAGTAGACATCCGTTCATTGGAGTTCTTTGCTCCCCGAATGTCGCTCCATCTATAAGCGTTGGCTCTGAAGCACGCATCAGGGGCCAGCCTGCATGCTTGCCGCTTTTGAACTAGCAGCGACTGTAGGTCACTCACACAGGCTGGTTGGAATGGCCTAGCATTATCCTAATACGGAGGTGTAACTTGAAGCTGTGGGGCTCCAGTACGAAGTCTGGAACTGGGCCCCCAACTATAAAGCTTCATTGATAGCATTGGTTTACAATGTGGGAAAGAGAGACTTTATGGGCCCCCTAGGGCTCCGGGTCCCAGGTGCGACCGCACCCACTGTACATACGCCCATGACCCGAATACGTGGAGCATACAGACGTAGGGTGTGTGTGTTGTTGTTTTGCTTCCAGTTAAAATCGCGATTTTGCGCGATTGCGATTTTAACATTACAAGTCCCATAGACCCCTGCAGAAAAAAAACTGCTGCGAATTTCGCAGTGAAAAAAAAAACTGTAGTGGGTAGTCACCCTTATGGGCTGAATAAAACAGCCATTCTGTCGAACATACAATTTGTCCGGCTGCTGTGGCGTCTTGGGAAGTGTCATGTCTCATCTACCTGACTCTATTCATTGACATGTATAACCTGTACTGTATCTGCAAGTGTTTGCCTTCTTTAGTTTGTCCCTTCTGGTTCTCTGTACCCCCTGTATTGCATAACTCCTCCCCTTCCTCCTGCTAGGGAGTTTCCTGTCTATAGCCTATGTGCTAGGTCTCTACTCTGTGCTTTGGCTAATCATCATTCTTTTTATCTACTGCTGAATGTGCATTATACAAGATTTCTACCTGAATAAACCCTGGAATCTTCTCCCATGCCTCTGCAGTGGAGTTGGATGCTGTCTGACAACATATATCTTCTGTGAGTACTGGTTCATAACTACAAGAGAAGTTACTTCAGCCGATACGCTTACAGCCATGTTATTGAGTCAGAATAGGAAGATAGGCCAGTAGATTTCTGCCCACTTCCATCTCCAATGGAGACTGGCTGTAAATGGCAGCCGTACATGAGTATTTATGGTTCCAAGCTGTACGTGTCATAATAGAGCCTTACTGACATCACCAGTCAGCTTCAACTGTCAGACATCCAGGGTTATTGCATACAGTCTATCTATCTATCTATCCTATCTATCCTATCTATCCTATCTATCTATCTATCTATCTATCTATCTATCTATCTATCTATCTATCTATCTATCTATCTGTCTCTGTGTATAGATAAATATCTATATAAATATATAGAAATACATATATATCGATATATATTTTTATGGATTTCTACCCAAATATATGGATGTATACATATATAGATATATAGTCATGTAAGGCTGAAGAAAAGACATGCCGTGTGTATAATTTCTTCAGCCTATGATGTGTTTTATTTTCTTTATTCTCAGTATTGCTAGGATCTTCCCAGTATAATATATAGCAACCAATCGCAGCACAGCTTTCATGTAACCTGAGTAGTATAAGAAGTATCAACCAATCACAGCACAGCTTTCATGTTGCCTCAGCAGTATAATATATAGCAACCAATCACAGCACAGCTTTCATGTTACCTTAACAGTATAAAAAATAGCAACCAATCACAGCACAGCTTTCATTTTACCTCAGCATTGGCTGCGGAATCTGCTTTTTATTTTTCAATAACCAACGCATCGGGTAAAATTGGCGCGACTTTCCCGCCGGTTTGAAACCACCCTAGAGAAAATTAGGGCAAAAAGATGGAGAACTGGGAGGTGACCCGCTAATCTCTATGGTGCTGTAATTTGGGTAAATCCAATAGGAGGTGCAGCACGTTTCTGTAAAACCAATAGAGGGCGCTGTTATGTTACTGTAGAAACCAATGGACAGCATGGCAGAGGGGCGGAGAGGGGGTGGAGAGGAGGCAGAGAGGAGGTGGGAGCTCAGTTCTCGCTCCTGGCTCTTCCAGCCCCCCCCCCCCCCCGCAGATGAGGACGACGTATATCGGCTCGGCGTGAAAACCGAGCCGATATACGTTCGTGTGAATGCACCCTAAGCCAGACGCCTGCTGCACACTGAGGAGGGGCAATCACCATGAAACAGTCTGTCTGTGCATGGCTTCCTGGCTTGGTTTAATATTCCCAATCATTGTTAAGGCTTGTGATAAATCACTTGGATTTGAAGGAATGCTGCATCCAATAGATGGCGCTATAGAGGTATTTTCTTATCCTTATTTGCATAGATATCCCAGAGGAGCTAGCATCACCTTATAAGTTTTCTTACTCATTTTTTAGGTTCTCAAACCCCTCTTCTGTGTGCAGTGCTTGGGTAGTGACTATACCATCCCCTGACCCATTTACCCCATGGGTGTCTCCACATACTTTTTGGGTGCTCTCCTTAAGGAGACACAACACCGCTTCTGACCCACATAGGAATGTGAACCACAGGCCAACTAGGGCTGAGGAGATGGGCGCATTGTCCAGTATCACATGTGTAGTCTAACAGAGCTTACTTTGGGTAAGTGAGAGTTTTGGCCCATGTGAAAGGGGAATTACTGTATGCTAAACTGTTCACTTCATTTTCATTACCTTCTATGACATTTATGGAAATGACACGGCACAGATTATTGTTAGGGGTTCCATCACAGTCCCCTTGTGTAGCCGCACCGCCTCCACGCTCCCCTCATGTAAGCCCACTTTCCTAGTGTAACCGTATTGTCACCACACTCCCCACATGTAACCATACCACGGTTCGAAAAGTGTCATAATAGAGCCTTAAAGGGGTTCTGTCATTAAAAACAAAAAAATATATACTTACCTATTGCTCCCCAGGCAGCCTGCTTACCTCTTCTTCTTATCCCAAATCTTCTCCTGGAGCCGCTTGTCACTTCGGTCACGTGACCTCCAGCAACCTGATTTTCCTCCATCCGGTCAAAAAGCGTACATTGCGCTACCTTCCGCTTCCTTCAGGTCAATGTACGCATACGTCACTAGTGACGTATGCGTACATTGCCTTCTCAGGAAGCGCGGAATGAAAGCAGCCGTGCGAGACAATGGCGCGACTGCGCATGCAGCTATCCTGGAGATAGCTATAGTCTATGGAATATACACGGGCTTTAGCCTTGGCAGTCGTCGTCATTAAAATCTATGTATAGCTACCTGCCATGCTGTCCATTGGTTTCTACAGTAACATTGCAGCGCCCTCTATTAGTTTTACAGAAACGTGCTGCACCTATGCTCCCTTTAATATATGATCCCCAGATAGGGGACGTATCAGATGCAACACGCTCAGGCAGCACTCCGGGCGCACCCACAATGCACTGAGGGAGCTGGAAGACCTTTGCATAGCCCCACCCAACGCTTTCTCAACCGCGCCCCCTCACATCCTCCTCAGTCCTTCCTCTTGCACCGCGCTCACGCATCCTAGGCTTGCAGAGCCTGCAGGACTCGTCACCTCCCTACGCAGGATGGTTAAGCACGCGATGACACTAGAAGCAAGCACTAGTTTGCCTCTGAAGGTGCGTCCGTCGGTCGTTTTGAGAGATCTCTTTTGGTGGACGCATTTCGAGTGGGGACGGACGGAAACTTTTTCCCAAAAATGAGGAAAATTGGCTTCGACCCCATAGGGCTTTATTGGCTTCCCCTGGGCTGGCATTAGTAGACCTTAGTAAGAATAAGAATAGATCAGCATGGTCATCTGAAGAAGTTTAAATGTACAGCAGGCCTTTTTTTTTATTTTTCCCGCCATACATAAATAAATCCATCCATCCATCCATCCATCCATCCATCCATAACTATAGATTATATAGAGAAATAAATCTTGCTATTTGTATAGCGATAGATAGATAGTGTAGATTATAGACATACATTATATCCAGATGATAGATTTTAGATTATTTATATCTATGTAGATTCTATCATCTATATTAATTATATAATAGATCTATGGATTATCTATCTATCTATCAATCAATAGATCTATTATATAATCAACATACATTATAGAATCTACATATATACATAATACAGCTATATGTGTTTGTGTATGTATGTAGATATATATATATATATATATATATCTCATCTAAAATCTATCTTTTATCTATATGCACAAAATCTATAATTCAGATATAATCTATATCTATAATCTACATAATTAATAAATAAATAGATAGATTCATTCATACATACATACATACATACACACTGTATGCAAATGAGCCAGGTGTCTGGCAGGCTGATGTCACTGCATTGTGATGTCATCAATTTAGAAGTATAAATACCAGACTTGGCAGCCATGTTAGTCAGTCTCCGCTGCAGCTCGGAGACGGGAGGTGGGGAACCCCTATCTCCTCCGAGAAGCCACAGAACTGGATCCTTTTTATTTTTAGCAGAGTGCATTTTGAATGCAGCACACAAGGGGGAGACAGCGGCCTACCAAAATCCAGTTGGCTGCCGCTGTGGCCTATTTTTTTTTTTTTTAAAAAGGTAGGTTCTGTCCTTCCACGGTGAGGAATAGGCAGGGATGTTCCGTTTTTGCCAGCTGGGGAATGCTTATAGGCAAGGCCTTATTCCTGGTGGTGCATGTAACGTCAGACCACGTTTCAGACATGCAGCAGCGGCACCAGCAGCATTCAGTCAGTCAGTGGCTCGCAAACGTTTCCCATGCAAGTTTACATTAAACAGACACATTTCTTTATTTCCTTTATTGACTGCGGTCTTTATCGAGCCGTTGAACTGTTGCTGTGTCTAGGCATTGAATAAAGCAATACATCCTTTTAAAGTAGACATCCGTTCATTGGAGTTCTTTGCTCCCCGAATGTCGCTCCATCTATAAGCGTTGGCTCTGAAGCACGCATCAGGGGCCAGCCTGCATGCTTGCCGCTTTTGAACTAGCAGCGACTGTAGGTCACTCACACAGGCTGGTTGGAATGGCCTAGCATTATCCTAATACGGAGGTGTAACTTGAAGCTGTGGGGCTCCAGTACGAAGTCTGGAACTGGGCCCCCAACTATAAAGCTTCATTGATAGCATTGGTTTACAATGTGGGAAAGAGAGACTTTATGGGCCCCCTAGGGCTCCGGGTCCCAGGTGCGACCGCACCCACTGTACATACGCCCATGACCCGAATACGTGGAGCATACAGACGTAGGGTGTGTGTGTTGTTGTTTTGCTTCCAGTTAAAATCGCGATTTTGCGCGATTGCGATTTTAACATTACAAGTCCCATAGACCCCTGCAGAAAAAAAACTGCTGCGAATTTCGCAGTGAAAAAAAAAACTGTAGTGGGTAGTCACCCTTATGGGCTGAATAAAACAGCCATTCTGTCGAACATACAATTTGTCCGGCTGCTGTGGCGTCTTGGGAAGTGTCATGTCTCATCTACCTGACTCTATTCATTGACATGTATAACCTGTACTGTATCTGCAAGTGTTTGCCTTCTTTAGTTTGTCCCTTCTGGTTCTCTGTACCCCCTGTATTGCATAACTCCTCCCCTTCCTCCTGCTAGGGAGTTTCCTGTCTATAGCCTATGTGCTAGGTCTCTACTCTGTGCTTTGGCTAATCATCATTCTTTTTACCTACTGCTGAATGTGCATTATACAAGATTTCTACCTGAATAAACCCTGGAATCTTCTCCCATGCCTCTGCAGTGGAGTTGGATGCTGTCTGACAACATATATCTTCTGTGAGTACTGGTTCATAACTACAAGAGAAGTTACTTCAGCCGATACGCTTACAGCCATGTTATTGAGTCAGAATAGGAAGATAGGCCAGTAGATTTCTGCCCACTTCCATCTCCAATGGAGACTGGCTGTAAATGGCAGCCGTACATGAGTATTTATGGTTCCAAGCTGTACGTGTCATAATAGAGCCTTACTGACATCACCAGTCAGCTTCAACTGTCAGACATCCAGGGTTATTGCATACAGTCTATCTATCTATCTATCCTATCTATCCTATCTATCTATCTATCTATCTATCTATCTATCTATCTATCTATCTATCTATCTATCTATCTATCTATCTATCTATCTATCTGTCTCTGTGTATAGATAAATATCTATATAAATATATAGAAATACATATATATCGATATATATTTTTATGGATTTCTACCCAAATATATGGATGTATACATATATAGATATATAGTCATGTAAGGCTGAAGAAAAGACATGCCGTGTGTATAATTTCTTCAGCCTATGATGTGTTTTATTTTCTTTATTCTCAGTATTGCTAGGATCTTCCCAGTATAATATATAGCAACCAATCGCAGCACAGCTTTCATGTAACCTGAGTAGTATAAGAAGTATCAACCAATCACAGCACAGCTTTCATGTTGCCTCAGCAGTATAATATATAGCAACCAATCACAGCACAGCTTTCATGTTACCTTAACAGTATAAAAAATAGCAACCAATCACAGCACAGCTTTCATTTTACCTCAGCATTGGCTGCGGAATCTGCTTTTTATTTTTCAATAACCAACGCATCGGGTAAAATTGGCGCGACTTTCCCGCCGGTTTGAAACCACCCTAGAGAAAATTAGGGCAAAAAGATGGAGAACTGGGAGGTGACCCGCTAATCTCTATGGTGCTGTAATTTGGGTAAATCCAATAGGAGGTGCAGCACGTTTCTGTAAAACCAATAGAGGGCGCTGTTATGTTACTGTAGAAACCAATGGACAGCATGGCAGAGGGGCGGAGAGGGGGTGGAGAGGAGGCAGAGAGGAGGTGGGAGCTCAGTTCTCGCTCCTGGCTCTTCCAGCCCCCCCCCCCCCCCCCCCGCAGATGAGGACGACGTATATCGGCTCGGCGTGAAAACCGAGCCGATATACGTTCGTGTGAATGCACCCTAAGCCAGACGCCTGCTGCACACTGAGGAGGGGCAATCACCATGAAACAGTCTGTCTGTGCATGGCTTCCTGGCTTGGTTTAATATTCCCAATCATTGTTAAGGCTTGTGATAAATCACTTGGATTTGAAGGAATGCTGCATCCAATAGATGGCGCTATAGAGGTATTTTCTTATCCTTATTTGCATAGATATCCCAGAGGAGCTAGCATCACCTTATAAGTTTTCTTACTCATTTTTTAGGTTCTCAAACCCCTCTTCTGTGTGCAGTGCTTGGGTAGTGACTATACCATCCCCTGACCCATTTACCCCATGGGTGTCTCCACATACTTTTTGGGTGCTCTCCTTAAGGAGACACAACACCGCTTCTGACCCACATAGGAATGTGAACCACAGGCCAACTAGGGCTGAGGAGATGGGCGCATTGTCCAGTATCACATGTGTAGTCTAACAGAGCTTACTTTGGGTAAGTGAGAGTTTTGGCCCATGTGAAAGGGGAATTACTGTATGCTAAACTGTTCACTTCATTTTCATTACCTTCTATGACATTTATGGAAATGACACGGCACAGATTATTGTTAGGGGTTCCATCACAGTCCCCTTGTGTAGCCGCACCGCCTCCACGCTCCCCTCATGTAAGCCCACTTTCCTAGTGTAACCGTATTGTCACCACACTCCCCACATGTAACCATACCACGGTTCGAAAAGTGTCATAATAGAGCCTTAAAGGGGTTCTGTCATTAAAAACAAAAAAATATATACTTACCTATTGCTCCCCAGGCAGCCTGCTTACCTCTTCTTCTTATCCCAAATCTTCTCCTGGAGCCGCTTGTCACTTCGGTCACGTGACCTCCAGCAACCTGATTTTCCTCCATCCGGTCAAAAAGCGTACATTGCGCTACCTTCCGCTTCCTTCAGGTCAATGTACGCATACGTCACTAGTGACGTATGCGTACATTGCCTTCTCAGGAAGCGCGGAATGAAAGCAGCCGTGCGAGACAATGGCGCGACTGCGCATGCAGCTATCCTGGAGATAGCTATAGTCTATGGAATATACACGGGCTTTAGCCTTGGCAGTCGTCGTCATTAAAATCTATGTATAGCTACCTGCCATGCTGTCCATTGGTTTCTACAGTAACATTGCAGCGCCCTCTATTAGTTTTACAGAAACGTGCTGCACCTATGCTCCCTTTAATATATGATCCCCAGATAGGGGACGTATCAGATGCAACACGCTCAGGCAGCACTCCGGGCGCACCCACAATGCACTGAGGGAGCTGGAAGACCTTTGCATAGCCCCACCCAACGCTTTCTCAACCGCGCCCCCTCACATCCTCCTCAGTCCTTCCTCTTGCACCGCGCTCACGCATCCTAGGCTTGCAGAGCCTGCAGGACTCGTCACCTCCCTACGCAGGATGGTTAAGCACGCGATGACACTAGAAGCAAGCACTAGTTTGCCTCTGAAGGTGCGTCCGTCGGTCGTTTTGAGAGATCTCTTTTGGTGGACGCATTTCGAGTGGGGACGGACGGAAACTTTTTCCCAAAAATGAGGAAAATTGGCTTCGACCCCATAGGGCTTTATTGGCTTCCCCTGGGCTGGCATTAGTAGACCTTAGTAAGAATAAGAATAGATCAGCATGGTCATCTGAAGAAGTTTAAATGTACAGCAGGCCTTTTTTTTTATTTTTCCCGCCATACATAAATAAATCCATCCATCCATCCATCCATCCATCCATAACTATAGATTATATAGAGAAATAAATCTTGCTATTTGTATAGCGATAGATAGATAGTGTAGATTATAGACATACATTATATCAAGATGATAGATTTTAGATTATTTATATCTATGTAGATTCTATCATCTATATTAATTATATAATAGATCTATGGATTATCTATCTATCTATCAATCAATAGATCTATTATATAATCAACATACATTATAGAATCTACATATATACATAATACAGCTATATGTGTTTGTGTATGTATGTAGATATATATATATATATATATATCTCATCTAAAATCTATCTTTTATCTATATGCACAAAATCTATAATTCAGATATAATCTATATCTATAATCTACATAATTAATAAATAAATAGATAGATTCATTCATACATACATACATACATACACACTGTATGCAAATGAGCCAGGTGTCTGGCAGGCTGATGTCACTGCATTGTGATGTCATCAATTTAGAAGTATAAATACCAGACTTGGCAGCCATGTTAGTCAGTCTCCGCTGCAGCTCGGAGACGGGAGGTGGGGAACCCCTATCTCCTCCGAGAAGCCACAGAACTGGATCCTTTTTATTTTTAGCAGAGTGCATTTTGAATGCAGCACACAAGGGGGAGACAGCGGCCTACCAAAATCCAGTTGGCTGCCGCTGTGGCCTATTTTTTTTTTTTTTAAAAAGGTAGGTTCTGTCCTTCCACGGTGAGGAATAGGCAGGGATGTTCCGTTTTTGCCAGCTGGGGAATGCTTATAGGCAAGGCCTTATTCCTGGTGGTGCATGTAACGTCAGACCACGTTTCAGACATGCAGCAGCGGCACCAGCAGCATTCAGTCAGTCAGTGGCTCGCAAACGTTTCCCATGCAAGTTTACATTAAACAGACACATTTCTTTATTTCCTTTATTGACTGCGGTCTTTATCGAGCCGTTGAACTGTTGCTGTGTCTAGGCATTGAATAAAGCAATACATCCTTTTAAAGTAGACATCCGTTCATTGGAGTTCTTTGCTCCCCGAATGTCGCTCCATCTATAAGCGTTGGCTCTGAAGCACGCATCAGGGGCCAGCCTGCATGCTTGCCGCTTTTGAACTAGCAGCGACTGTAGGTCACTCACACAGGCTGGTTGGAATGGCCTAGCATTATCCTAATACGGAGGTGTAACTTGAAGCTGTGGGGCTCCAGTACGAAGTCTGGAACTGGGCCCCCAACTATAAAGCTTCATTGATAGCATTGGTTTACAATGTGGGAAAGAGAGACTTTATGGGCCCCCTAGGGCTCCGGGTCCCAGGTGCGACCGCACCCACTGTACATACGCCCATGACCCGAATACGTGGAGCATACAGACGTAGGGTGTGTGTGTTGTTGTTTTGCTTCCAGTTAAAATCGCGATTTTGCGCGATTGCGATTTTAACATTACAAGTCCCATAGACCCCTGCAGAAAAAAAACTGCTGCGAATTTCGCAGTGAAAAAAAAAACTGTAGTGGGTAGTCACCCTTATGGGCTGAATAAAACAGCCATTCTGTCGAACATACAATTTGTCCGGCTGCTGTGGCGTCTTGGGAAGTGTCATGTCTCATCTACCTGACTCTATTCATTGACATGTATAACCTGTACTGTATCTGCAAGTGTTTGCCTTCTTTAGTTTGTCCCTTCTGGTTCTCTGTACCCCCTGTATTGCATAACTCCTCCCCTTCCTCCTGCTAGGGAGTTTCCTGTCTATAGCCTATGTGCTAGGTCTCTACTCTGTGCTTTGGCTAATCATCATTCTTTTTACCTACTGCTGAATGTGCATTATACAAGATTTCTACCTGAATAAACCCTGGAATCTTCTCCCATGCCTCTGCAGTGGAGTTGGATGCTGTCTGACAACATATATCTTCTGTGAGTACTGGTTCATAACTACAAGAGAAGTTACTTCAGCCGATACGCTTACAGCCATGTTATTGAGTCAGAATAGGAAGATAGGCCAGTAGATTTCTGCCCACTTCCATCTCCAATGGAGACTGGCTGTAAATGGCAGCCGTACATGAGTATTTATGGTTCCAAGCTGTACGTGTCATAATAGAGCCTTACTGACATCACCAGTCAGCTTCAACTGTCAGACATCCAGGGTTATTGCATACAGTCTATCTATCTATCTATCCTATCTATCCTATCTATCCTATCTATCTATCTATCTATCTATCTATCTATCTATCTGTCTCTGTGTATAGATAAATATCTATATAAATATATAGAAATACATATATATCGATATATATTTTTATGGATTTCTACCCAAATATATGGATGTATACATATATAGATATATAGTCATGTAAGGCTGAAGAAAAGACATGCCGTGTGTATAATTTCTTCAGCCTATGATGTGTTTTATTTTCTTTATTCTCAGTATTGCTAGGATCTTCCCAGTATAATATATAGCAACCAATCGCAGCACAGCTTTCATGTAACCTGAGTAGTATAAGAAGTATCAACCAATCACAGCACAGCTTTCATGTTGCCTCAGCAGTATAATATATAGCAACCAATCACAGCACAGCTTTCATGTTACCTTAACAGTATAAAAAATAGCAACCAATCACAGCACAGCTTTCATTTTACCTCAGCATTGGCTGCGGAATCTGCTTTTTATTTTTCAATAACCAACGCATCGGGTAAAATTGGCGCGACTTTCCCGCCGGTTTGAAACCACCCTAGAGAAAATTAGGGCAAAAAGATGGAGAACTGGGAGGTGACCCGCTAATCTCTATGGTGCTGTAATTTGGGTAAATCCAATAGGAGGTGCAGCACGTTTCTGTAAAACCAATAGAGGGCGCTGTTATGTTACTGTAGAAACCAATGGACAGCATGGCAGAGGGGCGGAGAGGGGGTGGAGAGGAGGCAGAGAGGAGGTGGGAGCTCAGTTCTCGCTCCTGGCTCTTCCAGCCCCCCCCCCCCCCCCCCGCAGATGAGGACGACGTATATCGGCTCGGCGTGAAAACCGAGCCGATATACGTTCGTGTGAATGCACCCTAAGCCAGACGCCTGCTGCACACTGAGGAGGGGCAATCACCATGAAACAGTCTGTCTGTGCATGGCTTCCTGGCTTGGTTTAATATTCCCAATCATTGTTAAGGCTTGTGATAAATCACTTGGATTTGAAGGAATGCTGCATCCAATAGATGGCGCTATAGAGGTATTTTCTTATCCTTATTTGCATAGATATCCCAGAGGAGCTAGCATCACCTTATAAGTTTTCTTACTCATTTTTTAGGTTCTCAAACCCCTCTTCTGTGTGCAGTGCTTGGGTAGTGACTATACCATCCCCTGACCCATTTACCCCATGGGTGTCTCCACATACTTTTTGGGTGCTCTCCTTAAGGAGACACAACACCGCTTCTGACCCACATAGGAATGTGAACCACAGGCCAACTAGGGCTGAGGAGATGGGCGCATTGTCCAGTATCACATGTGTAGTCTAACAGAGCTTACTTTGGGTAAGTGAGAGTTTTGGCCCATGTGAAAGGGGAATTACTGTATGCTAAACTGTTCACTTCATTTTCATTACCTTCTATGACATTTATGGAAATGACACGGCACAGATTATTGTTAGGGGTTCCATCACAGTCCCCTTGTGTAGCCGCACCGCCTCCACGCTCCCCTCATGTAAGCCCACTTTCCTAGTGTAACCGTATTGTCACCACACTCCCCACATGTAACCATACCACGGTTCGAAAAGTGTCATAATAGAGCCTTAAAGGGGTTCTGTCATTAAAAACAAAAAAATATATACTTACCTATTGCTCCCCAGGCAGCCTGCTTACCTCTTCTTCTTATCCCAAATCTTCTCCTGGAGCCGCTTGTCACTTCGGTCACGTGACCTCCAGCAACCTGATTTTCCTCCATCCGGTCAAAAAGCGTACATTGCGCTACCTTCCGCTTCCTTCAGGTCAATGTACGCATACGTCACTAGTGACGTATGCGTACATTGCCTTCTCAGGAAGCGCGGAATGAAAGCAGCCGTGCGAGACAATGGCGCGACTGCGCATGCAGCTATCCTGGAGATAGCTATAGTCTATGGAATATACACGGGCTTTAGCCTTGGCAGTCGTCGTCATTAAAATCTATGTATAGCTACCTGCCATGCTGTCCATTGGTTTCTACAGTAACATTGCAGCGCCCTCTATTAGTTTTACAGAAACGTGCTGCACCTATGCTCCCTTTAATATATGATCCCCAGATAGGGGACGTATCAGATGCAACACGCTCAGGCAGCACTCCGGGCGCACCCACAATGCACTGAGGGAGCTGGAAGACCTTTGCATAGCCCCACCCAACGCTTTCTCAACCGCGCCCCCTCACATCCTCCTCAGTCCTTCCTCTTGCACCGCGCTCACGCATCCTAGGCTTGCAGAGCCTGCAGGACTCGTCACCTCCCTACGCAGGATGGTTAAGCACGCGATGACACTAGAAGCAAGCACTAGTTTGCCTCTGAAGGTGCGTCCGTCGGTCGTTTTGAGAGATCTCTTTTGGTGGACGCATTTCGAGTGGGGACGGACGGAAACTTTTTCCCAAAAATGAGGAAAATTGGCTTCGACCCCATAGGGCTTTATTGGCTTCCCCTGGGCTGGCATTAGTAGACCTTAGTAAGAATAAGAATAGATCAGCATGGTCATCTGAAGAAGTTTAAATGTACAGCAGGCCTTTTTTTTTATTTTTCCCGCCATACATAAATAAATCCATCCATCCATCCATCCATCCATCCATAACTATAGATTATATAGAGAAATAAATCTTGCTATTTGTATAGCGATAGATAGATAGTGTAGATTATAGACATACATTATATCCAGATGATAGATTTTAGATTATTTATATCTATGTAGATTCTATCATCTATATTAATTATATAATAGATCTATGGATTATCTATCTATCTATCAATCAATAGATCTATTATATAATCAACATACATTATAGAATCTACATATATACATAATACAGCTATATGTGTTTGTGTATGTATGTAGATATATATATATATATATATATCTCATCTAAAATCTATCTTTTATCTATATGCACAAAATCTATAATTCAGATATAATCTATATCTATAATCTACATAATTAATAAATAAATAGATAGATTCATTCATACATACATACATACATACACACTGTATGCAAATGAGCCAGGTGTCTGGCAGGCTGATGTCACTGCATTGTGATGTCATCAATTTAGAAGTATAAATACCAGACTTGGCAGCCATGTTAGTCAGTCTCCGCTGCAGCTCGGAGACGGGAGGTGGGGAACCCCTATCTCCTCCGAGAAGCCACAGAACTGGATCCTTTTTATTTTTAGCAGAGTGCATTTTGAATGCAGCACACAAGGGGGAGACAGCGGCCTACCAAAATCCAGTTGGCTGCCGCTGTGGCCTATTTTTTTTTTTTTTAAAAAGGTAGGTTCTGTCCTTCCACGGTGAGGAATAGGCAGGGATGTTCCGTTTTTGCCAGCTGGGGAATGCTTATAGGCAAGGCCTTATTCCTGGTGGTGCATGTAACGTCAGACCACGTTTCAGACATGCAGCAGCGGCACCAGCAGCATTCAGTCAGTCAGTGGCTCGCAAACGTTTCCCATGCAAGTTTACATTAAACAGACACATTTCTTTATTTCCTTTATTGACTGCGGTCTTTATCGAGCCGTTGAACTGTTGCTGTGTCTAGGCATTGAATAAAGCAATACATCCTTTTAAAGTAGACATCCGTTCATTGGAGTTCTTTGCTCCCCGAATGTCGCTCCATCTATAAGCGTTGGCTCTGAAGCACGCATCAGGGGCCAGCCTGCATGCTTGCCGCTTTTGAACTAGCAGCGACTGTAGGTCACTCACACAGGCTGGTTGGAATGGCCTAGCATTATCCTAATACGGAGGTGTAACGTGAAGCTGTGGGGCTCCAGTACGAAGTCTGGAACTGGGCCCCCAACTATAAAGCTTCATTGATAGCATTGGTTTACAATGTGGGAAAGAGAGACTTTATGGGCCCCCTAGGGCTCCGGGTCCCAGGTGCGACCGCACCCACTGTACATACGCCCATGACCCGAATACGTGGAGCATACAGACGTAGGGTGTGTGTGTTGTTGTTTTGCTTCCAGTTAAAATCGCGATTTTGCGCGATTGCGATTTTAACATTACAAGTCCCATAGACCCCTGCAGAAAAAAAACTGCTGCGAATTTCGCAGTGAAAAAAAAAACTGTAGTGGGTAGTCACCCTTATGGGCTGAATAAAACAGCCATTCTGTCGAACATACAATTTGTCCGGCTGCTGTGGCGTCTTGGGAAGTGTCATGTCTCATCTACCTGACTCTATTCATTGACATGTATAACCTGTACTGTATCTGCAAGTGTTTGCCTTCTTTAGTTTGTCCCTTCTGGTTCTCTGTACCCCCTGTATTGCATAACTCCTCCCCTTCCTCCTGCTAGGGAGTTTCCTGTCTATAGCCTATGTGCTAGGTCTCTACTCTGTGCTTTGGCTAATCATCATTCTTTTTACCTACTGCTGAATGTGCATTATACAAGATTTCTACCTGAATAAACCCTGGAATCTTCTCCCATGCCTCTGCAGTGGAGTTGGATGCTGTCTGACAACATATATCTTCTGTGAGTACTGGTTCATAACTACAAGAGAAGTTACTTCAGCCGATACGCTTACAGCCATGTTATTGAGTCAGAATAGGAAGATAGGCCAGTAGATTTCTGCCCACTTCCATCTCCAATGGAGACTGGCTGTAAATGGCAGCCGTACATGAGTATTTATGGTTCCAAGCTGTACGTGTCATAATAGAGCCTTACTGACATCACCAGTCAGCTTCAACTGTCAGACATCCAGGGTTATTGCATACAGTCTATCTATCTATCTATCCTATCTATCCTATCTATCCTATCTATCTATCTATCTATCTATCTATCTATCTATCTATCTATCTATCTATCTATCTATCTGTCTCTGTGTATAGATAAATATCTATATAAATATATAGAAATACATATATATCGATATATATTTTTATGGATTTCTACCCAAATATATGGATGTATACATATATAGATATATAGTCATGTAAGGCTGAAGAAAAGACATGCCGTGTGTATAATTTCTTCAGCCTATGATGTGTTTTATTTTCTTTATTCTCAGTATTGCTAGGATCTTCCCAGTATAATATATAGCAACCAATCGCAGCACAGCTTTCATGTAACCTGAGTAGTATAAGAAGTATCAACCAATCACAGCACAGCTTTCATGTTGCCTCAGCAGTATAATATATAGCAACCAATCACAGCACAGCTTTCATGTTACCTTAACAGTATAAAAAATAGCAACCAATCACAGCACAGCTTTCATTTTACCTCAGCATTGGCTGCGGAATCTGCTTTTTATTTTTCAATAACCAACGCATCGGGTAAAATTGGCGCGACTTTCCCGCCGGTTTGAAACCACCCTAGAGAAAATTAGGGCAAAAAGATGGAGAACTGGGAGGTGACCCGCTAATCTCTATGGTGCTGTAATTTGGGTAAATCCAATAGGAGGTGCAGCACGTTTCTGTAAAACCAATAGAGGGCGCTGTTATGTTACTGTAGAAACCAATGGACAGCATGGCAGAGGGGCGGAGAGGGGGTGGAGAGGAGGCAGAGAGGAGGTGGGAGCTCAGTTCTCGCTCCTGGCTCTTCCAGCCCCCCCCCCCCCCCCCCCGCAGATGAGGACGACGTATATCGGCTCGGCGTGAAAACCGAGCCGATATACGTTCGTGTGAATGCACCCTAAGCCAGACGCCTGCTGCACACTGAGGAGGGGCAATCACCATGAAACAGTCTGTCTGTGCATGGCTTCCTGGCTTGGTTTAATATTCCCAATCATTGTTAAGGCTTGTGATAAATCACTTGGATTTGAAGGAATGCTGCATCCAATAGATGGCGCTATAGAGGTATTTTCTTATCCTTATTTGCATAGATATCCCAGAGGAGCTAGCATCACCTTATAAGTTTTCTTACTCATTTTTTAGGTTCTCAAACCCCTCTTCTGTGTGCAGTGCTTGGGTAGTGACTATACCATCCCCTGACCCATTTACCCCATGGGTGTCTCCACATACTTTTTGGGTGCTCTCCTTAAGGAGACACAACACCGCTTCTGACCCACATAGGAATGTGAACCACAGGCCAACTAGGGCTGAGGAGATGGGCGCATTGTCCAGTATCACATGTGTAGTCTAACAGAGCTTACTTTGGGTAAGTGAGAGTTTTGGCCCATGTGAAAGGGGAATTACTGTATGCTAAACTGTTCACTTCATTTTCATTACCTTCTATGACATTTATGGAAATGACACGGCACAGATTATTGTTAGGGGTTCCATCACAGTCCCCTTGTGTAGCCGCACCGCCTCCACGCTCCCCTCATGTAAGCCCACTTTCCTAGTGTAACCGTATTGTCACCACACTCCCCACATGTAACCATACCACGGTTCGAAAAGTGTCATAATAGAGCCTTAAAGGGGTTCTGTCATTAAAAACAAAAAAATATATACTTACCTATTGCTCCCCAGGCAGCCTGCTTACCTCTTCTTCTTATCCCAAATCTTCTCCTGGAGCCGCTTGTCACTTCGGTCACGTGACCTCCAGCAACCTGATTTTCCTCCATCCGGTCAAAAAGCGTACATTGCGCTACCTTCCGCTTCCTTCAGGTCAATGTACGCATACGTCACTAGTGACGTATGCGTACATTGCCTTCTCAGGAAGCGCGGAATGAAAGCAGCCGTGCGAGACAATGGCGCGACTGCGCATGCAGCTATCCTGGAGATAGCTATAGTCTATGGAATATACACGGGCTTTAGCCTTGGCAGTCGTCGTCATTAAAATCTATGTATAGCTACCTGCCATGCTGTCCATTGGTTTCTACAGTAACATTGCAGCGCCCTCTATTAGTTTTACAGAAACGTGCTGCACCTATGCTCCCTTTAATATATGATCCCCAGATAGGGGACGTATCAGATGCAACACGCTCAGGCAGCACTCCGGGCGCACCCACAATGCACTGAGGGAGCTGGAAGACCTTTGCATAGCCCCACCCAACGCTTTCTCAACCGCGCCCCCTCACATCCTCCTCAGTCCTTCCTCTTGCACCGCGCTCACGCATCCTAGGCTTGCAGAGCCTGCAGGACTCGTCACCTCCCTACGCAGGATGGTTAAGCACGCGATGACACTAGAAGCAAGCACTAGTTTGCCTCTGAAGGTGCGTCCGTCGGTCGTTTTGAGAGATCTCTTTTGGTGGACGCATTTCGAGTGGGGACGGACGGAAACTTTTTCCCAAAAATGAGGAAAATTGGCTTCGACCCCATAGGGCTTTATTGGCTTCCCCTGGGCTGGCATTAGTAGACCTTAGTAAGAATAAGAATAGATCAGCATGGTCATCTGAAGAAGTTTAAATGTACAGCAGGCCTTTTTTTTTATTTTTCCCGCCATACATAAATAAATCCATCCATCCATCCATCCATCCATCCATCCATAACTATAGATTATATAGAGAAATAAATCTTGCTATTTGTATAGCGATAGATAGATAGTGTAGATTATAGACATACATTATATCCAGATGATAGATTTTAGATTATTTATATCTATGTAGATTCTATCATCTATATTAATTATATAATAGATCTATGGATTATCTATCTATCTATCAATCAATAGATCTATTATATAATCAACATACATTATAGAATCTACATATATACATAATACAGCTATATGTGTTTGTGTATGTATGTAGATATATATATATATATATATATCTCATCTAAAATCTATCTTTTATCTATATGCACAAAATCTATAATTCAGATATAATCTATATCTATAATCTACATAATTAATAAATAAATAGATAGATTCATTCATACATACATACATACATACACACTGTATGCAAATGAGCCAGGTGTCTGGCAGGCTGATGTCACTGCATTGTGATGTCATCAATTTAGAAGTATAAATACCAGACTTGGCAGCCATGTTAGTCAGTCTCCGCTGCAGCTCGGAGACGGGAGGTGGGGAACCCCTATCTCCTCCGAGAAGCCACAGAACTGGATCCTTTTTATTTTTAGCAGAGTGCATTTTGAATGCAGCACACAAGGGGGAGACAGCGGCCTACCAAAATCCAGTTGGCTGCCGCTGTGGCCTATTTTTTTTTTTTTTAAAAAGGTAGGTTCTGTCCTTCCACGGTGAGGAATAGGCAGGGATGTTCCGTTTTTGCCAGCTGGGGAATGCTTATAGGCAAGGCCTTATTCCTGGTGGTGCATGTAACGTCAGACCACGTTTCAGACATGCAGCAGCGGCACCAGCAGCATTCAGTCAGTCAGTGGCTCGCAAACGTTTCCCATGCAAGTTTACATTAAACAGACACATTTCTTTATTTCCTTTATTGACTGCGGTCTTTATCGAGCCGTTGAACTGTTGCTGTGTCTAGGCATTGAATAAAGCAATACATCCTTTTAAAGTAGACATCCGTTCATTGGAGTTCTTTGCTCCCCGAATGTCGCTCCATCTATAAGCGTTGGCTCTGAAGCACGCATCAGGGGCCAGCCTGCATGCTTGCCGCTTTTGAACTAGCAGCGACTGTAGGTCACTCACACAGGCTGGTTGGAATGGCCTAGCATTATCCTAATACGGAGGTGTAACTTGAAGCTGTGGGGCTCCAGTACGAAGTCTGGAACTGGGCCCCCAACTATAAAGCTTCATTGATAGCATTGGTTTACAATGTGGGAAAGAGAGACTTTATGGGCCCCCTAGGGCTCCGGGTCCCAGGTGCGACCGCACCCACTGTACATACGCCCATGACCCGAATACGTGGAGCATACAGACGTAGGGTGTGTGTGTTGTTGTTTTGCTTCCAGTTAAAATCGCGATTTTGCGCGATTGCGATTTTAACATTACAAGTCCCATAGACCCCTGCAGAAAAAAAACTGCTGCGAATTTCGCAGTGAAAAAAAAAACTGTAGTGGGTAGTCACCCTTATGGGCTGAATAAAACAGCCATTCTGTCGAACATACAATTTGTCCGGCTGCTGTGGCGTCTTGGGAAGTGTCATGTCTCATCTACCTGACTCTATTCATTGACATGTATAACCTGTACTGTATCTGCAAGTGTTTGCCTTCTTTAGTTTGTCCCTTCTGGTTCTCTGTACCCCCTGTATTGCATAACTCCTCCCCTTCCTCCTGCTAGGGAGTTTCCTGTCTATAGCCTATGTGCTAGGTCTCTACTCTGTGCTTTGGCTAATCATCATTCTTTTTACCTACTGCTGAATGTGCATTATACAAGATTTCTACCTGAATAAACCCTGGAATCTTCTCCCATGCCTCTGCAGTGGAGTTGGATGCTGTCTGACAACATATATCTTCTGTGAGTACTGGTTCATAACTACAAGAGAAGTTACTTCAGCCGATACGCTTACAGCCATGTTATTGAGTCAGAATAGGAAGATAGGCCAGTAGATTTCTGCCCACTTCCATCTCCAATGGAGACTGGCTGTAAATGGCAGCCGTACATGAGTATTTATGGTTCCAAGCTGTACGTGTCATAATAGAGCCTTACTGACATCACCAGTCAGCTTCAACTGTCAGACATCCAGGGTTATTGCATACAGTCTATCTATCTATCTATCCTATCTATCCTATCTATCTATCTATCTATCTATCTATCTATCTATCTATCTATCTATCTATCTATCTATCTATCTATCTGTCTCTGTGTATAGATAAATATCTATATAAATATATAGAAATACATATATATCGATATATATTTTTATGGATTTCTACCCAAATATATGGATGTATACATATATAGATATATAGTCATGTAAGGCTGAAGAAAAGACATGCCGTGTGTATAATTTCTTCAGCCTATGATGTGTTTTATTTTCTTTATTCTCAGTATTGCTAGGATCTTCCCAGTATAATATATAGCAACCAATCGCAGCACAGCTTTCATGTAACCTGAGTAGTATAAGAAGTATCAACCAATCACAGCACAGCTTTCATGTTGCCTCAGCAGTATAATATATAGCAACCAATCACAGCACAGCTTTCATGTTACCTTAACAGTATAAAAAATAGCAACCAATCACAGCACAGCTTTCATTTTACCTCAGCATTGGCTGCGGAATCTGCTTTTTATTTTTCAATAACCAACGCATCGGGTAAAATTGGCGCGACTTTCCCGCCGGTTTGAAACCACCCTAGAGAAAATTAGGGCAAAAAGATGGAGAACTGGGAGGTGACCCGCTAATCTCTATGGTGCTGTAATTTGGGTAAATCCAATAGGAGGTGCAGCACGTTTCTGTAAAACCAATAGAGGGCGCTGTTATGTTACTGTAGAAACCAATGGACAGCATGGCAGAGGGGCGGAGAGGGGGTGGAGAGGAGGCAGAGAGGAGGTGGGAGCTCAGTTCTCGCTCCTGGCTCTTCCAGCCCCCCCCCCCCCCCCCCCGCAGATGAGGACGACGTATATCGGCTCGGCGTGAAAACCGAGCCGATATACGTTCGTGTGAATGCACCCTAAGCCAGACGCCTGCTGCACACTGAGGAGGGGCAATCACCATGAAACAGTCTGTCTGTGCATGGCTTCCTGGCTTGGTTTAATATTCCCAATCATTGTTAAGGCTTGTGATAAATCACTTGGATTTGAAGGAATGCTGCATCCAATAGATGGCGCTATAGAGGTATTTTCTTATCCTTATTTGCATAGATATCCCAGAGGAGCTAGCATCACCTTATAAGTTTTCTTACTCATTTTTTAGGTTCTCAAACCCCTCTTCTGTGTGCAGTGCTTGGGTAGTGACTATACCATCCCCTGACCCATTTACCCCATGGGTGTCTCCACATACTTTTTGGGTGCTCTCCTTAAGGAGACACAACACCGCTTCTGACCCACATAGGAATGTGAACCACAGGCCAACTAGGGCTGAGGAGATGGGCGCATTGTCCAGTATCACATGTGTAGTCTAACAGAGCTTACTTTGGGTAAGTGAGAGTTTTGGCCCATGTGAAAGGGGAATTACTGTATGCTAAACTGTTCACTTCATTTTCATTACCTTCTATGACATTTATGGAAATGACACGGCACAGATTATTGTTAGGGGTTCCATCACAGTCCCCTTGTGTAGCCGCACCGCCTCCACGCTCCCCTCATGTAAGCCCACTTTCCTAGTGTAACCGTATTGTCACCACACTCCCCACATGTAACCATACCACGGTTCGAAAAGTGTCATAATAGAGCCTTAAAGGGGTTCTGTCATTAAAAACAAAAAAATATATACTTACCTATTGCTCCCCAGGCAGCCTGCTTACCTCTTCTTCTTATCCCAAATCTTCTCCTGGAGCCGCTTGTCACTTCGGTCACGTGACCTCCAGCAACCTGATTTTCCTCCATCCGGTCAAAAAGCGTACATTGCGCTACCTTCCGCTTCCTTCAGGTCAATGTACGCATACGTCACTAGTGACGTATGCGTACATTGCCTTCTCAGGAAGCGCGGAATGAAAGCAGCCGTGCGAGACAATGGCGCGACTGCGCATGCAGCTATCCTGGAGATAGCTATAGTCTATGGAATATACACGGGCTTTAGCCTTGGCAGTCGTCGTCATTAAAATCTATGTATAGCTACCTGCCATGCTGTCCATTGGTTTCTACAGTAACATTGCAGCGCCCTCTATTAGTTTTACAGAAACGTGCTGCACCTATGCTCCCTTTAATATATGATCCCCAGATAGGGGACGTATCAGATGCAACACGCTCAGGCAGCACTCCGGGCGCACCCACAATGCACTGAGGGAGCTGGAAGACCTTTGCATAGCCCCACCCAACGCTTTCTCAACCGCGCCCCCTCACATCCTCCTCAGTCCTTCCTCTTGCACCGCGCTCACGCATCCTAGGCTTGCAGAGCCTGCAGGACTCGTCACCTCCCTACGCAGGATGGTTAAGCACGCGATGACACTAGAAGCAAGCACTAGTTTGCCTCTGAAGGTGCGTCCGTCGGTCGTTTTGAGAGATCTCTTTTGGTGGACGCATTTCGAGTGGGGACGGACGGAAACTTTTTCCCAAAAATGAGGAAAATTGGCTTCGACCCCATAGGGCTTTATTGGCTTCCCCTGGGCTGGCATTAGTAGACCTTAGTAAGAATAAGAATAGATCAGCATGGTCATCTGAAGAAGTTTAAATGTACAGCAGGCCTTTTTTTTTATTTTTCCCGCCATACATAAATAAATCCATCCATCCATCCATCCATCCATCCATAACTATAGATTATATAGAGAAATAAATCTTGCTATTTGTATAGCGATAGATAGATAGTGTAGATTATAGACATACATTATATCCAGATGATAGATTTTAGATTATTTATATCTATGTAGATTCTATCATCTATATTAATTATATAATAGATCTATGGATTATCTATCTATCTATCAATCAATAGATCTATTATATAATCAACATACATTATAGAATCTACATATATACATAATACAGCTATATGTGTTTGTGTATGTATGTAGATATATATATATATATATATATCTCATCTAAAATCTATCTTTTATCTATATGCACAAAATCTATAATTCAGATATAATCTATATCTATAATCTACATAATTAATAAATAAATAGATAGATTCATTCATACATACATACATACATACACACTGTATGCAAATGAGCCAGGTGTCTGGCAGGCTGATGTCACTGCATTGTGATGTCATCAATTTAGAAGTATAAATACCAGACTTGGCAGCCATGTTAGTCAGTCTCCGCTGCAGCTCGGAGACGGGAGGTGGGGAACCCCTATCTCCTCCGAGAAGCCACAGAACTGGATCCTTTTTATTTTTAGCAGAGTGCATTTTGAATGCAGCACACAAGGGGGAGACAGCGGCCTACCAAAATCCAGTTGGCTGCCGCTGTGGCCTATTTTTTTTTTTTTTAAAAAGGTAGGTTCTGTCCTTCCACGGTGAGGAATAGGCAGGGATGTTCCGTTTTTGCCAGCTGGGGAATGCTTATAGGCAAGGCCTTATTCCTGGTGGTGCATGTAACGTCAGACCACGTTTCAGACATGCAGCAGCGGCACCAGCAGCATTCAGTCAGTCAGTGGCTCGCAAACGTTTCCCATGCAAGTTTACATTAAACAGACACATTTCTTTATTTCCTTTATTGACTGCGGTCTTTATCGAGCCGTTGAACTGTTGCTGTGTCTAGGCATTGAATAAAGCAATACATCCTTTTAAAGTAGACATCCGTTCATTGGAGTTCTTTGCTCCCCGAATGTCGCTCCATCTATAAGCGTTGGCTCTGAAGCACGCATCAGGGGCCAGCCTGCATGCTTGCCGCTTTTGAACTAGCAGCGACTGTAGGTCACTCACACAGGCTGGTTGGAATGGCCTAGCATTATCCTAATACGGAGGTGTAACTTGAAGCTGTGGGGCTCCAGTACGAAGTCTGGAACTGGGCCCCCAACTATAAAGCTTCATTGATAGCATTGGTTTACAATGTGGGAAAGAGAGACTTTATGGGCCCCCTAGGGCTCCGGGTCCCAGGTGCGACCGCACCCACTGTACATACGCCCATGACCCGAATACGTGGAGCATACAGACGTAGGGTGTGTGTGTTGTTGTTTTGCTTCCAGTTAAAATCGCGATTTTGCGCGATTGCGATTTTAACATTACAAGTCCCATAGACCCCTGCAGAAAAAAAACTGCTGCGAATTTCGCAGTGAAAAAAAAAACTGTAGTGGGTAGTCACCCTTATGGGCTGAATAAAACAGCCATTCTGTCGAACATACAATTTGTCCGGCTGCTGTGGCGTCTTGGGAAGTGTCATGTCTCATCTACCTGACTCTATTCATTGACATGTATAACCTGTACTGTATCTGCAAGTGTTTGCCTTCTTTAGTTTGTCCCTTCTGGTTCTCTGTACCCCCTGTATTGCATAACTCCTCCCCTTCCTCCTGCTAGGGAGTTTCCTGTCTATAGCCTATGTGCTAGGTCTCTACTCTGTGCTTTGGCTAATCATCATTCTTTTTACCTACTGCTGAATGTGCATTATACAAGATTTCTACCTGAATAAACCCTGGAATCTTCTCCCATGCCTCTGCAGTGGAGTTGGATGCTGTCTGACAACATATATCTTCTGTGAGTACTGGTTCATAACTACAAGAGAAGTTACTTCAGCCGATACGCTTACAGCCATGTTATTGAGTCAGAATAGGAAGATAGGCCAGTAGATTTCTGCCCACTTCCATCTCCAATGGAGACTGGCTGTAAATGGCAGCCGTACATGAGTATTTATGGTTCCAAGCTGTACGTGTCATAATAGAGCCTTACTGACATCACCAGTCAGCTTCAACTGTCAGACATCCAGGGTTATTGCATACAGTCTATCTATCTATCTATCCTATCTATCCTATCTATCCTATCTATCTATCTATCTATCTATCTATCTATCTGTCTCTGTGTATAGATAAATATCTATATAAATATATAGAAATACATATATATCGATATATATTTTTATGGATTTCTACCCAAATATATGGATGTATACATATATAGATATATAGTCATGTAAGGCTGAAGAAAAGACATGCCGTGTGTATAATTTCTTCAGCCTATGATGTGTTTTATTTTCTTTATTCTCAGTATTGCTAGGATCTTCCCAGTATAATATATAGCAACCAATCGCAGCACAGCTTTCATGTAACCTGAGTAGTATAAGAAGTATCAACCAATCACAGCACAGCTTTCATGTTGCCTCAGCAGTATAATATATAGCAACCAATCACAGCACAGCTTTCATGTTACCTTAACAGTATAAAAAATAGCAACCAATCACAGCACAGCTTTCATTTTACCTCAGCATTGGCTGCGGAATCTGCTTTTTATTTTTCAATAACCAACGCATCGGGTAAAATTGGCGCGACTTTCCCGCCGGTTTGAAACCACCCTAGAGAAAATTAGGGCAAAAAGATGGAGAACTGGGAGGTGACCCGCTAATCTCTATGGTGCTGTAATTTGGGTAAATCCAATAGGAGGTGCAGCACGTTTCTGTAAAACCAATAGAGGGCGCTGTTATGTTACTGTAGAAACCAATGGACAGCATGGCAGAGGGGCGGAGAGGGGGTGGAGAGGAGGCAGAGAGGAGGTGGGAGCTCAGTTCTCGCTCCTGGCTCTTCCAGCCCCCCCCCCCCCCCCCCGCAGATGAGGACGACGTATATCGGCTCGGCGTGAAAACCGAGCCGATATACGTTCGTGTGAATGCACCCTAAGCCAGACGCCTGCTGCACACTGAGGAGGGGCAATCACCATGAAACAGTCTGTCTGTGCATGGCTTCCTGGCTTGGTTTAATATTCCCAATCATTGTTAAGGCTTGTGATAAATCACTTGGATTTGAAGGAATGCTGCATCCAATAGATGGCGCTATAGAGGTATTTTCTTATCCTTATTTGCATAGATATCCCAGAGGAGCTAGCATCACCTTATAAGTTTTCTTACTCATTTTTTAGGTTCTCAAACCCCTCTTCTGTGTGCAGTGCTTGGGTAGTGACTATACCATCCCCTGACCCATTTACCCCATGGGTGTCTCCACATACTTTTTGGGTGCTCTCCTTAAGGAGACACAACACCGCTTCTGACCCACATAGGAATGTGAACCACAGGCCAACTAGGGCTGAGGAGATGGGCGCATTGTCCAGTATCACATGTGTAGTCTAACAGAGCTTACTTTGGGTAAGTGAGAGTTTTGGCCCATGTGAAAGGGGAATTACTGTATGCTAAACTGTTCACTTCATTTTCATTACCTTCTATGACATTTATGGAAATGACACGGCACAGATTATTGTTAGGGGTTCCATCACAGTCCCCTTGTGTAGCCGCACCGCCTCCACGCTCCCCTCATGTAAGCCCACTTTCCTAGTGTAACCGTATTGTCACCACACTCCCCACATGTAACCATACCACGGTTCGAAAAGTGTCATAATAGAGCCTTAAAGGGGTTCTGTCATTAAAAACAAAAAAATATATACTTACCTATTGCTCCCCAGGCAGCCTGCTTACCTCTTCTTCTTATCCCAAATCTTCTCCTGGAGCCGCTTGTCACTTCGGTCACGTGACCTCCAGCAACCTGATTTTCCTCCATCCGGTCAAAAAGCGTACATTGCGCTACCTTCCGCTTCCTTCAGGTCAATGTACGCATACGTCACTAGTGACGTATGCGTACATTGCCTTCTCAGGAAGCGCGGAATGAAAGCAGCCGTGCGAGACAATGGCGCGACTGCGCATGCAGCTATCCTGGAGATAGCTATAGTCTATGGAATATACACGGGCTTTAGCCTTGGCAGTCGTCGTCATTAAAATCTATGTATAGCTACCTGCCATGCTGTCCATTGGTTTCTACAGTAACATTGCAGCGCCCTCTATTAGTTTTACAGAAACGTGCTGCACCTATGCTCCCTTTAATATATGATCCCCAGATAGGGGACGTATCAGATGCAACACGCTCAGGCAGCACTCCGGGCGCACCCACAATGCACTGAGGGAGCTGGAAGACCTTTGCATAGCCCCACCCAACGCTTTCTCAACCGCGCCCCCTCACATCCTCCTCAGTCCTTCCTCTTGCACCGCGCTCACGCATCCTAGGCTTGCAGAGCCTGCAGGACTCGTCACCTCCCTACGCAGGATGGTTAAGCACGCGATGACACTAGAAGCAAGCACTAGTTTGCCTCTGAAGGTGCGTCCGTCGGTCGTTTTGAGAGATCTCTTTTGGTGGACGCATTTCGAGTGGGGACGGACGGAAACTTTTTCCCAAAAATGAGGAAAATTGGCTTCGACCCCATAGGGCTTTATTGGCTTCCCCTGGGCTGGCATTAGTAGACCTTAGTAAGAATAAGAATAGATCAGCATGGTCATCTGAAGAAGTTTAAATGTACAGCAGGCCTTTTTTTTTATTTTTCCCGCCATACATAAATAAATCCATCCATCCATCCATCCATCCATAACTATAGATTATATAGAGAAATAAATCTTGCTATTTGTATAGCGATAGATAGATAGTGTAGATTATAGACATACATTATATCCAGATGATAGATTTTAGATTATTTATATCTATGTAGATTCTATCATCTATATTAATTATATAATAGATCTATGGATTATCTATCTATCTATCAATCAATAGATCTATTATATAATCAACATACATTATAGAATCTACATATATACATAATACAGCTATATGTGTTTGTGTATGTATGTAGATATATATATATATATATATCTCATCTAAAATCTATCTTTTATCTATATGCACAAAATCTATAATTCAGATATAATCTATATCTATAATCTACATAATTAATAAATAAATAGATAGATTCATTCATACATACATACATACATACACACTGTATGCAAATGAGCCAGGTGTCTGGCAGGCTGATGTCACTGCATTGTGATGTCATCAATTTAGAAGTATAAATACCAGACTTGGCAGCCATGTTAGTCAGTCTCCGCTGCAGCTCGGAGACGGGAGGTGGGGAACCCCTATCTCCTCCGAGAAGCCACAGAACTGGATCCTTTTTATTTTTAGCAGAGTGCATTTTGAATGCAGCACACAAGGGGGAGACAGCGGCCTACCAAAATCCAGTTGGCTGCCGCTGTGGCCTATTTTTTTTTTTTTTTAAAAAGGTAGGTTCTGTCCTTCCACGGTGAGGAATAGGCAGGGATGTTCCGTTTTTGCCAGCTGGGGAATGCTTATAGGCAAGGCCTTATTCCTGGTGGTGCATGTAACGTCAGACCACGTTTCAGACATGCAGCAGCGGCACCAGCAGCATTCAGTCAGTCAGTGGCTCGCAAACGTTTCCCATGCAAGTTTACATTAAACAGACACATTTCTTTATTTCCTTTATTGACTGCGGTCTTTATCGAGCCGTTGAACTGTTGCTGTGTCTAGGCATTGAATAAAGCAATACATCCTTTTAAAGTAGACATCCGTTCATTGGAGTTCTTTGCTCCCCGAATGTCGCTCCATCTATAAGCGTTGGCTCTGAAGCACGCATCAGGGGCCAGCCTGCATGCTTGCCGCTTTTGAACTAGCAGCGACTGTAGGTCACTCACACAGGCTGGTTGGAATGGCCTAGCATTATCCTAATACGGAGGTGTAACTTGAAGCTGTGGGGCTCCAGTACGAAGTCTGGAACTGGGCCCCCAACTATAAAGCTTCATTGATAGCATTGGTTTACAATGTGGGAAAGAGAGACTTTATGGGCCCCCTAGGGCTCCGGGTCCCAGGTGCGACCGCACCCACTGTACATACGCCCATGACCCGAATACGTGGAGCATACAGACGTAGGGTGTGTGTGTTGTTGTTTTGCTTCCAGTTAAAATCGCGATTTTGCGCGATTGCGATTTTAACATTACAAGTCCCATAGACCCCTGCAGAAAAAAAACTGCTGCGAATTTCGCAGTGAAAAAAAAAACTGTAGTGGGTAGTCACCCTTATGGGCTGAATAAAACAGCCATTCTGTCGAACATACAATTTGTCCGGCTGCTGTGGCGTCTTGGGAAGTGTCATGTCTCATCTACCTGACTCTATTCATTGACATGTATAACCTGTACTGTATCTGCAAGTGTTTGCCTTCTTTAGTTTGTCCCTTCTGGTTCTCTGTACCCCCTGTATTGCATAACTCCTCCCCTTCCTCCTGCTAGGGAGTTTCCTGTCTATAGCCTATGTGCTAGGTCTCTACTCTGTGCTTTGGCTAATCATCATTCTTTTTATCTACTGCTGAATGTGCATTATACAAGATTTCTACCTGAATAAACCCTGGAATCTTCTCCCATGCCTCTGCAGTGGAGTTGGATGCTGTCTGACAACATATATCTTCTGTGAGTACTGGTTCATAACTACAAGAGAAGTTACTTCAGCCGATACGCTTACAGCCATGTTATTGAGTCAGAATAGGAAGATAGGCCAGTAGATTTCTGCCCACTTCCATCTCCAATGGAGACTGGCTGTAAATGGCAGCCGTACATGAGTATTTATGGTTCCAAGCTGTACGTGTCATAATAGAGCCTTACTGACATCACCAGTCAGCTTCAACTGTCAGACATCCAGGGTTATTGCATACAGTCTATCTATCTATCTATCCTATCTATCCTATCTATCCTATCTATCTATCTATCTATCTATCTATCTATCTATCTATCTATCTATCTATCTGTCTCTGTGTATAGATAAATATCTATATAAATATATAGAAATACATATATATCGATATATATTTTTATGGATTTCTACCCAAATATATGGATGTATACATATATAGATATATAGTCATGTAAGGCTGAAGAAAAGACATGCCGTGTGTATAATTTCTTCAGCCTATGATGTGTTTTATTTTCTTTATTCTCAGTATTGCTAGGATCTTCCCAGTATAATATATAGCAACCAATCGCAGCACAGCTTTCATGTAACCTGAGTAGTATAAGAAGTATCAACCAATCACAGCACAGCTTTCATGTTGCCTCAGCAGTATAATATATAGCAACCAATCACAGCACAGCTTTCATGTTACCTTAACAGTATAAAAAATAGCAACCAATCACAGCACAGCTTTCATTTTACCTCAGCATTGGCTGCGGAATCTGCTTTTTATTTTTCAATAACCAACGCATCGGGTAAAATTGGCGCGACTTTCCCGCCGGTTTGAAACCACCCTAGAGAAAATTAGGGCAAAAAGATGGAGAACTGGGAGGTGACCCGCTAATCTCTATGGTGCTGTAATTTGGGTAAATCCAATAGGAGGTGCAGCACGTTTCTGTAAAACCAATAGAGGGCGCTGTTATGTTACTGTAGAAACCAATGGACAGCATGGCAGAGGGGCGGAGAGGGGGTGGAGAGGAGGCAGAGAGGAGGTGGGAGCTCAGTTCTCGCTCCTGGCTCTTCCAGCCCCCCCCCCCCCCCCCCCCCGCAGATGAGGACGACGTATATCGGCTCGGCGTGAAAACCGAGCCGATATACGTTCGTGTGAATGCACCCTAAGCCAGACGCCTGCTGCACACTGAGGAGGGGCAATCACCATGAAACAGTCTGTCTGTGCATGGCTTCCTGGCTTGGTTTAATATTCCCAATCATTGTTAAGGCTTGTGATAAATCACTTGGATTTGAAGGAATGCTGCATCCAATAGATGGCGCTATAGAGGTATTTTCTTATCCTTATTTGCATAGATATCCCAGAGGAGCTAGCATCACCTTATAAGTTTTCTTACTCATTTTTTAGGTTCTCAAACCCCTCTTCTGTGTGCAGTGCTTGGGTAGTGACTATACCATCCCCTGACCCATTTACCCCATGGGTGTCTCCACATACTTTTTGGGTGCTCTCCTTAAGGAGACACAACACCGCTTCTGACCCACATAGGAATGTGAACCACAGGCCAACTAGGGCTGAGGAGATGGGCGCATTGTCCAGTATCACATGTGTAGTCTAACAGAGCTTACTTTGGGTAAGTGAGAGTTTTGGCCCATGTGAAAGGGGAATTACTGTATGCTAAACTGTTCACTTCATTTTCATTACCTTCTATGACATTTATGGAAATGACACGGCACAGATTATTGTTAGGGGTTCCATCACAGTCCCCTTGTGTAGCCGCACCGCCTCCACGCTCCCCTCATGTAAGCCCACTTTCCTAGTGTAACCGTATTGTCACCACACTCCCCACATGTAACCATACCACGGTTCGAAAAGTGTCATAATAGAGCCTTAAAGGGGTTCTGTCATTAAAAACAAAAAAATATATACTTACCTATTGCTCCCCAGGCAGCCTGCTTACCTCTTCTTCTTATCCCAAATCTTCTCCTGGAGCCGCTTGTCACTTCGGTCACGTGACCTCCAGCAACCTGATTTTCCTCCATCCGGTCAAAAAGCGTACATTGCGCTACCTTCCGCTTCCTTCAGGTCAATGTACGCATACGTCACTAGTGACGTATGCGTACATTGCCTTCTCAGGAAGCGCGGAATGAAAGCAGCCGTGCGAGACAATGGCGCGACTGCGCATGCAGCTATCCTGGAGATAGCTATAGTCTATGGAATATACACGGGCTTTAGCCTTGGCAGTCGTCGTCATTAAAATCTATGTATAGCTACCTGCCATGCTGTCCATTGGTTTCTACAGTAACATTGCAGCGCCCTCTATTAGTTTTACAGAAACGTGCTGCACCTATGCTCCCTTTAATATATGATCCCCAGATAGGGGACGTATCAGATGCAACACGCTCAGGCAGCACTCCGGGCGCACCCACAATGCACTGAGGGAGCTGGAAGACCTTTGCATAGCCCCACCCAACGCTTTCTCAACCGCGCCCCCTCACATCCTCCTCAGTCCTTCCTCTTGCACCGCGCTCACGCATCCTAGGCTTGCAGAGCCTGCAGGACTCGTCACCTCCCTACGCAGGATGGTTAAGCACGCGATGACACTAGAAGCAAGCACTAGTTTGCCTCTGAAGGTGCGTCCGTCGGTCGTTTTGAGAGATCTCTTTTGGTGGACGCATTTCGAGTGGGGACGGACGGAAACTTTTTCCCAAAAATGAGGAAAATTGGCTTCGACCCCATAGGGCTTTATTGGCTTCCCCTGGGCTGGCATTAGTAGACCTTAGTAAGAATAAGAATAGATCAGCATGGTCATCTGAAGAAGTTTAAATGTACAGCAGGCCTTTTTTTTTATTTTTCCCGCCATACATAAATAAATCCATCCATCCATCCATCCATCCATCCATAACTATAGATTATATAGAGAAATAAATCTTGCTATTTGTATAGCGATAGATAGATAGTGTAGATTATAGACATACATTATATCCAGATGATAGATTTTAGATTATTTATATCTATGTAGATTCTATCATCTATATTAATTATATAATAGATCTATGGATTATCTATCTATCTATCAATCAATAGATCTATTATATAATCAACATACATTATAGAATCTACATATATACATAATACAGCTATATGTGTTTGTGTATGTATGTAGATATATATATATATATATATATCTCATCTAAAATCTATCTTTTATCTATATGCACAAAATCTATAATTCAGATATAATCTCTATCTATAATCTACATAATTAATAAATAAATAGATAGATTCATTCATACATACATACATACATACACACTGTATGCAAATGAGCCAGGTGTCTGGCAGGCTGATGTCACTGCATTGTGATGTCATCAATTTAGAAGTATAAATACCAGACTTGGCAGCCATGTTAGTCAGTCTCCGCTGCAGCTCGGAGACGGGAGGTGGGGAACCCCTATCTCCTCCGAGAAGCCACAGAACTGGATCCTTTTTATTTTTAGCAGAGTGCATTTTGAATGCAGCACACAAGGGGGAGACAGCGGCCTACCAAAATCCAGTTGGCTGCCGCTGTGGCCTATTTTTTTTTTTTTTAAAAAGGTAGGTTCTGTCCTTCCACGGTGAGGAATAGGCAGGGATGTTCCGTTTTTGCCAGCTGGGGAATGCTTATAGGCAAGGCCTTATTCCTGGTGGTGCATGTAACGTCAGACCACGTTTCAGACATGCAGCAGCGGCACCAGCAGCATTCAGTCAGTCAGTGGCTCGCAAACGTTTCCCATGCAAGTTTACATTAAACAGACACATTTCTTTATTTCCTTTATTGACTGCGGTCTTTATCGAGCCGTTGAACTGTTGCTGTGTCTAGGCATTGAATAAAGCAATACATCCTTTTAAAGTAGACATCCGTTCATTGGAGTTCTTTGCTCCCCGAATGTCGCTCCATCTATAAGCGTTGGCTCTGAAGCACGCATCAGGGGCCAGCCTGCATGCTTGCCGCTTTTGAACTAGCAGCGACTGTAGGTCACTCACACAGGCTGGTTGGAATGGCCTAGCATTATCCTAATACGGAGGTGTAACTTGAAGCTGTGGGGCTCCAGTACGAAGTCTGGAACTGGGCCCCCAACTATAAAGCTTCATTGATAGCATTGGTTTACAATGTGGGAAAGAGAGACTTTATGGGCCCCCTAGGGCTCCGGGTCCCAGGTGCGACCGCACCCACTGTACATACGCCCATGACCCGAATACGTGGAGCATACAGACGTAGGGTGTGTGTGTTGTTGTTTTGCTTCCAGTTAAAATCGCGATTTTGCGCGATTGCGATTTTAACATTACAAGTCCCATAGACCCCTGCAGAAAAAAAACTGCTGCGAATTTCGCAGTGAAAAAAAAAACTGTAGTGGGTAGTCACCCTTATGGGCTGAATAAAACAGCCATTCTGTCGAACATACAATTTGTCCGGCTGCTGTGGCGTCTTGGGAAGTGTCATGTCTCATCTACCTGACTCTATTCATTGACATGTATAACCTGTACTGTATCTGCAAGTGTTTGCCTTCTTTAGTTTGTCCCTTCTGGTTCTCTGTACCCCCTGTATTGCATAACTCCTCCCCTTCCTCCTGCTAGGGAGTTTCCTGTCTATAGCCTATGTGCTAGGTCTCTACTCTGTGCTTTGGCTAATCATCATTCTTTTTACCTACTGCTGAATGTGCATTATACAAGATTTCTACCTGAATAAACCCTGGAATCTTCTCCCATGCCTCTGCAGTGGAGTTGGATGCTGTCTGACAACATATATCTTCTGTGAGTACTGGTTCATAACTACAAGAGAAGTTACTTCAGCCGATACGCTTACAGCCATGTTATTGAGTCAGAATAGGAAGATGGGCCAGTACATTTCTGCCCACTTCCATCTCCAATGGAGACTGGCTGTAAATGGCAGCCGTACATGAGTATTTATGGTTCCAAGCTGTACGTGTCATAATAGAGCCTTACTGACATCACCAGTCAGCTTCAACTGTCAGACATCCAGGGTTATTGCATACAGTCTATCTATCTATCTATCCTATCTATCCTATCTATCCTATCTATCTATCTATCTATCTGTCTCTGTGTATAGATAAATATCTATATAAATATATAGAAATACATATATATCGATATATATTTTTATGGATTTCTACCCAAATATATGGATGTATACATATATAGATATATAGTCATGTAAGGCTGAAGAAAAGACATGCCGTGTGTATAATTTCTTCAGCCTATGATGTGTTTTATTTTCTTTATTCTCAGTATTGCTAGGATCTTCCCAGTATAATATATAGCAACCAATCGCAGCACAGCTTTCATGTAACCTGAGTAGTATAAGAAGTATCAACCAATCACAGCACAGCTTTCATGTTGCCTCAGCAGTATAATATATAGCAACCAATCACAGCACAGCTTTCATGTTACCTTAACAGTATAAAAAATAGCAACCAATCACAGCACAGCTTTCATTTTACCTCAGCATTGGCTGCGGAATCTGCTTTTTATTTTTCAATAACCAACGCATCGGGTAAAATTGGCGCGACTTTCCCGCCGGTTTGAAACCACCCTAGAGAAAATTAGGGCAAAAAGATGGAGAACTGGGAGGTGACCCGCTAATCTCTATGGTGCTGTAATTTGGGTAAATCCAATAGGAGGTGCAGCACGTTTCTGTAAAACCAATAGAGGGCGCTGTTATGTTACTGTAGAAACCAATGGACAGCATGGCAGAGGGGCGGAGAGGGGGTGGAGAGGAGGCAGAGAGGAGGTGGGAGCTCAGTTCTCGCTCCTGGCTCTTCCAGCCCCCCCCCCCCCCCCGCAGATGAGGACGACGTATATCGGCTCGGCGTGAAAACCGAGCCGATATACGTTCGTGTGAATGCACCCTAAGCCAGACGCCTGCTGCACACTGAGGAGGGGCAATCACCATGAAACAGTCTGTCTGTGCATGGCTTCCTGGCTTGGTTTAATATTCCCAATCATTGTTAAGGCTTGTGATAAATCACTTGGATTTGAAGGAATGCTGCATCCAATAGATGGCGCTATAGAGGTATTTTCTTATCCTTATTTGCATAGATATCCCAGAGGAGCTAGCATCACCTTATAAGTTTTCTTACTCATTTTTTAGGTTCTCAAACCCCTCTTCTGTGTGCAGTGCTTGGGTAGTGACTATACCATCCCCTGACCCATTTACCCCATGGGTGTCTCCACATACTTTTTGGGTGCTCTCCTTAAGGAGACACAACACCGCTTCTGACCCACATAGGAATGTGAACCACAGGCCAACTAGGGCTGAGGAGATGGGCGCATTGTCCAGTATCACATGTGTAGTCTAACAGAGCTTACTTTGGGTAAGTGAGAGTTTTGGCCCATGTGAAAGGGGAATTACTGTATGCTAAACTGTTCACTTCATTTTCATTACCTTCTATGACATTTATGGAAATGACACGGCACAGATTATTGTTAGGGGTTCCATCACAGTCCCCTTGTGTAGCCGCACCGCCTCCACGCTCCCCTCATGTAAGCCCACTTTCCTAGTGTAACCGTATTGTCACCACACTCCCCACATGTAACCATACCACGGTTCGAAAAGTGTCATAATAGAGCCTTAAAGGGGTTCTGTCATTAAAAACAAAAAAATATATACTTACCTATTGCTCCCCAGGCAGCCTGCTTACCTCTTCTTCTTATCCCAAATCTTCTCCTGGAGCCGCTTGTCACTTCGGTCACGTGACCTCCAGCAACCTGATTTTCCTCCATCCGGTCAAAAAGCGTACATTGCGCTACCTTCCGCTTCCTTCAGGTCAATGTACGCATACGTCACTAGTGACGTATGCGTACATTGCCTTCTCAGGAAGCGCGGAATGAAAGCAGCCGTGCGAGACAATGGCGCGACTGCGCATGCAGCTATCCTGGAGATAGCTATAGTCTATGGAATATACACGGGCTTTAGCCTTGGCAGTCGTCGTCATTAAAATCTATGTATAGCTACCTGCCATGCTGTCCATTGGTTTCTACAGTAACATTGCAGCGCCCTCTATTAGTTTTACAGAAACGTGCTGCACCTATGCTCCCTTTAATATATGATCCCCAGATAGGGGACGTATCAGATGCAACACGCTCAGGCAGCACTCCGGGCGCACCCACAATGCACTGAGGGAGCTGGAAGACCTTTGCATAGCCCCACCCAACGCTTTCTCAACCGCGCCCCCTCACATCCTCCTCAGTCCTTCCTCTTGCACCGCGCTCACGCATCCTAGGCTTGCAGAGCCTGCAGGACTCGTCACCTCCCTACGCAGGATGGTTAAGCACGCGATGACACTAGAAGCAAGCACTAGTTTGCCTCTGAAGGTGCGTCCGTCGGTCGTTTTGAGAGATCTCTTTTGGTGGACGCATTTCGAGTGGGGACGGACGGAAACTTTTTCCCAAAAATGAGGAAAATTGGCTTCGACCCCATAGGGCTTTATTGGCTTCCCCTGGGCTGGCATTAGTAGACCTTAGTAAGAATAAGAATAGATCAGCATGGTCATCTGAAGAAGTTTAAATGTACAGCAGGCCTTTTTTTTTATTTTTCCCGCCATACATAAATAAATCCATCCATCCATCCATCCATCCATCCATAACTATAGATTATATAGAGAAATAAATCTTGCTATTTGTATAGCGATAGATAGATAGTGTAGATTATAGACATACATTATATCCAGATGATAGATTTTAGATTATTTATATCTATGTAGATTCTATCATCTATATTAATTATATAATAGATCTATGGATTATCTATCTATCTATCAATCAATAGATCTATTATATAATCAACATACATTATAGAATCTACATATATACATAATACAGCTATATGTGTTTGTGTATGTATGTAGATATATATATATATATATATATATCTCATCTAAAATCTATCTTTTATCTATATGCACAAAATCTATAATTCAGATATAATCTATATCTATAATCTACATAATTAATAAATAAATAGATAGATTCATTCATACATACATACATACATACACACTGTATGCAAATGAGCCAGGTGTCTGGCAGGCTGATGTCACTGCATTGTGATGTCATCAATTTAGAAGTATAAATACCAGACTTGGCAGCCATGTTAGTCAGTCTCCGCTGCAGCTCGGAGACGGGAGGTGGGGAACCCCTATCTCCTCCGAGAAGCCACAGAACTGGATCCTTTTTATTTTTAGCAGAGTGCATTTTGAATGCAGCACACAAGGGGGAGACAGCGGCCTACCAAAATCCAGTTGGCTGCCGCTGTGGCCTATTTTTTTTTTTTTTAAAAAGGTAGGTTCTGTCCTTCCACGGTGAGGAATAGGCAGGGATGTTCCGTTTTTGCCAGCTGGGGAATGCTTATAGGCAAGGCCTTATTCCTGGTGGTGCATGTAACGTCAGACCACGTTTCAGACATGCAGCAGCGGCACCAGCAGCATTCAGTCAGTCAGTGGCTCGCAAACGTTTCCCATGCAAGTTTACATTAAACAGACACATTTCTTTATTTCCTTTATTGACTGCGGTCTTTATCGAGCCGTTGAACTGTTGCTGTGTCTAGGCATTGAATAAAGCAATACATCCTTTTAAAGTAGACATCCGTTCATTGGAGTTCTTTGCTCCCCGAATGTCGCTCCATCTATAAGCGTTGGCTCTGAAGCACGCATCAGGGGCCAGCCTGCATGCTTGCCGCTTTTGAACTAGCAGCGACTGTAGGTCACTCACACAGGCTGGTTGGAATGGCCTAGCATTATCCTAATACGGAGGTGTAACTTGAAGCTGTGGGGCTCCAGTACGAAGTCTGGAACTGGGCCCCCAACTATAAAGCTTCATTGATAGCATTGGTTTACAATGTGGGAAAGAGAGACTTTATGGGCCCCCTAGGGCTCCGGGTCCCAGGTGCGACCGCACCCACTGTACATACGCCCATGACCCGAATACGTGGAGCATACAGACGTAGGGTGTGTGTGTTGTTGTTTTGCTTCCAGTTAAAATCGCGATTTTGCGCGATTGCGATTTTAACATTACAAGTCCCATAGACCCCTGCAGAAAAAAAACTGCTGCGAATTTCGCAGTGAAAAAAAAAACTGTAGTGGGTAGTCACCCTTATGGGCTGAATAAAACAGCCATTCTGTCGAACATACAATTTGTCCGGCTGCTGTGGCGTCTTGGGAAGTGTCATGTCTCATCTACCTGACTCTATTCATTGACATGTATAACCTGTACTGTATCTGCAAGTGTTTGCCTTCTTTAGTTTGTCCCTTCTGGTTCTCTGTACCCCCTGTATTGCATAACTCCTCCCCTTCCTCCTGCTAGGGAGTTTCCTGTCTATAGCCTATGTGCTAGGTCTCTACTCTGTGCTTTGGCTAATCATCATTCTTTTTACCTACTGCTGAATGTGCATTATACAAGATTTCTACCTGAATAAACCCTGGAATCTTCTCCCATGCCTCTGCAGTGGAGTTGGATGCTGTCTGACAACATATATCTTCTGTGAGTACTGGTTCATAACTACAAGAGAAGTTACTTCAGCCGATACGCTTACAGCCATGTTATTGAGTCAGAATAGGAAGATAGGCCAGTAGATTTCTGCCCACTTCCATCTCCAATGGAGACTGGCTGTAAATGGCAGCCGTACATGAGTATTTATGGTTCCAAGCTGTACGTGTCATAATAGAGCCTTACTGACATCACCAGTCAGCTTCAACTGTCAGACATCCAGGGTTATTGCATACAGTCTATCTATCTATCTATCCTATCTATCCTATCTATCCTATCTATCTATCTATCTATCTATCTATCTATCTATCTATCTATCTATCTATCTATCTATCTATCTATCTATCTATCTATCTGTCTCTGTGTATAGATAAATATCTATATAAATATATAGAAATACATATATATCGATATATATTTTTATGGATTTCTACCCAAATATATGGATGTATACATATATAGATATATAGTCATGTAAGGCTGAAGAAAAGACATGCCGTGTGTATAATTTCTTCAGCCTATGATGTGTTTTATTTTCTTTATTCTCAGTATTGCTAGGATCTTCCCAGTATAATATATAGCAACCAATCGCAGCACAGCTTTCATGTAACCTGAGTAGTATAAGAAGTATCAACCAATCACAGCACAGCTTTCATGTTGCCTCAGCAGTATAATATATAGCAACCAATCACAGCACAGCTTTCATGTTACCTTAACAGTATAAAAAATAGCAACCAATCACAGCACAGCTTTCATTTTACCTCAGCATTGGCTGCGGAATCTGCTTTTTATTTTTCAATAACCAACGCATCGGGTAAAATTGGCGCGACTTTCCCGCCGGTTTGAAACCACCCTAGAGAAAATTAGGGCAAAAAGATGGAGAACTGGGAGGTGACCCGCTAATCTCTATGGTGCTGTAATTTGGGTAAATCCAATAGGAGGTGCAGCACGTTTCTGTAAAACCAATAGAGGGCGCTGTTATGTTACTGTAGAAACCAATGGACAGCATGGCAGAGGGGCGGAGAGGGGGTGGAGAGGAGGCAGAGAGGAGGTGGGAGCTCAGTTCTCGCTCCTGGCTCTTCCAGCCCCCCCCCCCCCCCCCGCAGATGAGGACGACGTATATCGGCTCGGCGTGAAAACCGAGCCGATATACGTTCGTGTGAATGCACCCTAAGCCAGACGCCTGCTGCACACTGAGGAGGGGCAATCACCATGAAACAGTCTGTCTGTGCATGGCTTCCTGGCTTGGTTTAATATTCCCAATCATTGTTAAGGCTTGTGATAAATCACTTGGATTTGAAGGAATGCTGCATCCAATAGATGGCGCTATAGAGGTATTTTCTTATCCTTATTTGCATAGATATCCCAGAGGAGCTAGCATCACCTTATAAGTTTTCTTACTCATTTTTTAGGTTCTCAAACCCCTCTTCTGTGTGCAGTGCTTGGGTAGTGACTATACCATCCCCTGACCCATTTACCCCATGGGTGTCTCCACATACTTTTTGGGTGCTCTCCTTAAGGAGACACAACACCGCTTCTGACCCACATAGGAATGTGAACCACAGGCCAACTAGGGCTGAGGAGATGGGCGCATTGTCCAGTATCACATGTGTAGTCTAACAGAGCTTACTTTGGGTAAGTGAGAGTTTTGGCCCATGTGAAAGGGGAATTACTGTATGCTAAACTGTTCACTTCATTTTCATTACCTTCTATGACATTTATGGAAATGACACGGCACAGATTATTGTTAGGGGTTCCATCACAGTCCCCTTGTGTAGCCGCACCGCCTCCACGCTCCCCTCATGTAAGCCCACTTTCCTAGTGTAACCGTATTGTCACCACACTCCCCACATGTAACCATACCACGGTTCGAAAAGTGTCATAATAGAGCCTTAAAGGGGTTCTGTCATTAAAAACAAAAAAATATATACTTACCTATTGCTCCCCAGGCAGCCTGCTTACCTCTTCTTCTTATCCCAAATCTTCTCCTGGAGCCGCTTGTCACTTCGGTCACGTGACCTCCAGCAACCTGATTTTCCTCCATCCGGTCAAAAAGCGTACATTGCGCTACCTTCCGCTTCCTTCAGGTCAATGTACGCATACGTCACTAGTGACGTATGCGTACATTGCCTTCTCAGGAAGCGCGGAATGAAAGCAGCCGTGCGAGACAATGGCGCGACTGCGCATGCAGCTATCCTGGAGATAGCTATAGTCTATGGAATATACACGGGCTTTAGCCTTGGCAGTCGTCGTCATTAAAATCTATGTATAGCTACCTGCCATGCTGTCCATTGGTTTCTACAGTAACATTGCAGCGCCCTCTATTAGTTTTACAGAAACGTGCTGCACCTATGCTCCCTTTAATATATGATCCCCAGATAGGGGACGTATCAGATGCAACACGCTCAGGCAGCACTCCGGGCGCACCCACAATGCACTGAGGGAGCTGGAAGACCTTTGCATAGCCCCACCCAACGCTTTCTCAACCGCGCCCCCTCACATCCTCCTCAGTCCTTCCTCTTGCACCGCGCTCACGCATCCTAGGCTTGCAGAGCCTGCAGGACTCGTCACCTCCCTACGCAGGATGGTTAAGCACGCGATGACACTAGAAGCAAGCACTAGTTTGCCTCTGAAGGTGCGTCCGTCGGTCGTTTTGAGAGATCTCTTTTGGTGGACGCATTTCGAGTGGGGACGGACGGAAACTTTTTCCCAAAAATGAGGAAAATTGGCTTCGACCCCATAGGGCTTTATTGGCTTCCCCTGGGCTGGCATTAGTAGACCTTAGTAAGAATAAGAATAGATCAGCATGGTCATCTGAAGAAGTTTAAATGTACAGCAGGCCTTTTTTTTTATTTTTCCCGCCATACATAAATAAATCCATCCATCCATCCATCCATCCATCCATAACTATAGATTATATAGAGAAATAAATCTTGCTATTTGTATAGCGATAGATAGATAGTGTAGATTATAGACATACATTATATCCAGATGATAGATTTTAGATTATTTATATCTATGTAGATTCTATCATCTATATTAATTATATAATAGATCTATGGATTATCTATCTATCTATCAATCAATAGATCTATTATATAATCAACATACATTATAGAATCTACATATATACATAATACAGCTATATGTGTTTGTGTATGTATGTAGATATATATATATATATATATATCTCATCTAAAATCTATCTTTTATCTATATGCACAAAATCTATAATTCAGATATAATCTCTATCTATAATCTACATAATTAATAAATAAATAGATAGATTCATTCATACATACATACATACATACACACTGTATGCAAATGAGCCAGGTGTCTGGCAGGCTGATGTCACTGCATTGTGATGTCATCAATTTAGAAGTATAAATACCAGACTTGGCAGCCATGTTAGTCAGTCTCCGCTGCAGCTCGGAGACGGGAGGTGGGGAACCCCTATCTCCTCCGAGAAGCCACAGAACTGGATCCTTTTTATTTTTAGCAGAGTGCATTTTGAATGCAGCACACAAGGGGGAGACAGCGGCCTACCAAAATCCAGTTGGCTGCCGCTGTGGCCTATTTTTTTTTTTTTTTAAAAAGGTAGGTTCTGTCCTTCCACGGTGAGGAATAGGCAGGGATGTTCCGTTTTTGCCAGCTGGGGAATGCTTATAGGCAAGGCCTTATTCCTGGTGGTGCATGTAACGTCAGACCACGTTTCAGACATGCAGCAGCGGCACCAGCAGCATTCAGTCAGTCAGTGGCTCGCAAACGTTTCCCATGCAAGTTTACATTAAACAGACACATTTCTTTATTTCCTTTATTGACTGCGGTCTTTATCGAGCCGTTGAACTGTTGCTGTGTCTAGGCATTGAATAAAGCAATACATCCTTTTAAAGTAGACATCCGTTCATTGGAGTTCTTTGCTCCCCGAATGTCGCTCCATCTATAAGCGTTGGCTCTGAAGCACGCATCAGGGGCCAGCCTGCATGCTTGCCGCTTTTGAACTAGCAGCGACTGTAGGTCACTCACACAGGCTGGTTGGAATGGCCTAGCATTATCCTAATACGGAGGTGTAACTTGAAGCTGTGGGGCTCCAGTACGAAGTCTGGAACTGGGCCCCCAACTATAAAGCTTCATTGATAGCATTGGTTTACAATGTGGGAAAGAGAGACTTTATGGGCCCCCTAGGGCTCCGGGTCCCAGGTGCGACCGCACCCACTGTACATACGCCCATGACCCGAATACGTGGAGCATACAGACGTAGGGTGTGTGTGTTGTTGTTTTGCTTCCAGTTAAAATCGCGATTTTGCGCGATTGCGATTTTAACATTACAAGTCCCATAGACCCCTGCAGAAAAAAAACTGCTGCGAATTTCGCAGTGAAAAAAAAAACTGTAGTGGGTAGTCACCCTTATGGGCTGAATAAAACAGCCATTCTGTCGAACATACAATTTGTCCGGCTGCTGTGGCGTCTTGGGAAGTGTCATGTCTCATCTACCTGACTCTATTCATTGACATGTATAACCTGTACTGTATCTGCAAGTGTTTGCCTTCTTTAGTTTGTCCCTTCTGGTTCTCTGTACCCCCTGTATTGCATAACTCCTCCCCTTCCTCCTGCTAGGGAGTTTCCTGTCTATAGCCTATGTGCTAGGTCTCTACTCTGTGCTTTGGCTAATCATCATTCTTTTTACCTACTGCTGAATGTGCATTATACAAGATTTCTACCTGAATAAACCCTGGAATCTTCTCCCATGCCTCTGCAGTGGAGTTGGATGCTGTCTGACAACATATATCTTCTGTGAGTACTGGTTCATAACTACAAGAGAAGTTACTTCAGCCGATACGCTTACAGCCATGTTATTGAGTCAGAATAGGAAGATGGGCCAGTACATTTCTGCCCACTTCCATCTCCAATGGAGACTGGCTGTAAATGGCAGCCGTACATGAGTATTTATGGTTCCAAGCTGTACGTGTCATAATAGAGCCTTACTGACATCACCAGTCAGCTTCAACTGTCAGACATCCAGGGTTATTGCATACAGTCTATCTATCTATCTATCCTATCTATCCTATCTATCCTATCTATCTATCTATCTATCTGTCTCTGTGTATAGATAAATATCTATATAAATATATAGAAATACATATATATCGATATATATTTTTATGGATTTCTACCCAAATATATGGATGTATACATATATAGATATATAGTCATGTAAGGCTGAAGAAAAGACATGCCGTGTGTATAATTTCTTCAGCCTATGATGTGTTTTATTTTCTTTATTCTCAGTATTGCTAGGATCTTCCCAGTATAATATATAGCAACCAATCGCAGCACAGCTTTCATGTAACCTGAGTAGTATAAGAAGTATCAACCAATCACAGCACAGCTTTCATGTTGCCTCAGCAGTATAATATATAGCAACCAATCACAGCACAGCTTTCATGTTACCTTAACAGTATAAAAAATAGCAACCAATCACAGCACAGCTTTCATTTTACCTCAGCATTGGCTGCGGAATCTGCTTTTTATTTTTCAATAACCAACGCATCGGGTAAAATTGGCGCGACTTTCCCGCCGGTTTGAAACCACCCTAGAGAAAATTAGGGCAAAAAGATGGAGAACTGGGAGGTGACCCGCTAATCTCTATGGTGCTGTAATTTGGGTAAATCCAATAGGAGGTGCAGCACGTTTCTGTAAAACCAATAGAGGGCGCTGTTATGTTACTGTAGAAACCAATGGACAGCATGGCAGAGGGGCGGAGAGGGGGTGGAGAGGAGGCAGAGAGGAGGTGGGAGCTCAGTTCTCGCTCCTGGCTCTTCCAGCCCCCCCCCCCCCCCGCAGATGAGGACGACGTATATCGGCTCGGCGTGAAAACCGAGCCGATATACGTTCGTGTGAATGCACCCTAAGCCAGACGCCTGCTGCACACTGAGGAGGGGCAATCACCATGAAACAGTCTGTCTGTGCATGGCTTCCTGGCTTGGTTTAATATTCCCAATCATTGTTAAGGCTTGTGATAAATCACTTGGATTTGAAGGAATGCTGCATCCAATAGATGGCGCTATAGAGGTATTTTCTTATCCTTATTTGCATAGATATCCCAGAGGAGCTAGCATCACCTTATAAGTTTTCTTACTCATTTTTTAGGTTCTCAAACCCCTCTTCTGTGTGCAGTGCTTGGGTAGTGACTATACCATCCCCTGACCCATTTACCCCATGGGTGTCTCCACATACTTTTTGGGTGCTCTCCTTAAGGAGACACAACACCGCTTCTGACCCACATAGGAATGTGAACCACAGGCCAACTAGGGCTGAGGAGATGGGCGCATTGTCCAGTATCACATGTGTAGTCTAACAGAGCTTACTTTGGGTAAGTGAGAGTTTTGGCCCATGTGAAAGGGGAATTACTGTATGCTAAACTGTTCACTTCATTTTCATTACCTTCTATGACATTTATGGAAATGACACGGCACAGATTATTGTTAGGGGTTCCATCACAGTCCCCTTGTGTAGCCGCACCGCCTCCACGCTCCCCTCATGTAAGCCCACTTTCCTAGTGTAACCGTATTGTCACCACACTCCCCACATGTAACCATACCACGGTTCGAAAAGTGTCATAATAGAGCCTTAAAGGGGTTCTGTCATTAAAAACAAAAAAATATATACTTACCTATTGCTCCCCAGGCAGCCTGCTTACCTCTTCTTCTTATCCCAAATCTTCTCCTGGAGCCGCTTGTCACTTCGGTCACGTGACCTCCAGCAACCTGATTTTCCTCCATCCGGTCAAAAAGCGTACATTGCGCTACCTTCCGCTTCCTTCAGGTCAATGTACGCATACGTCACTAGTGACGTATGCGTACATTGCCTTCTCAGGAAGCGCGGAATGAAAGCAGCCGTGCGAGACAATGGCGCGACTGCGCATGCAGCTATCCTGGAGATAGCTATAGTCTATGGAATATACACGGGCTTTAGCCTTGGCAGTCGTCGTCATTAAAATCTATGTATAGCTACCTGCCATGCTGTCCATTGGTTTCTACAGTAACATTGCAGCGCCCTCTATTAGTTTTACAGAAACGTGCTGCACCTATGCTCCCTTTAATATATGATCCCCAGATAGGGGACGTATCAGATGCAACACGCTCAGGCAGCACTCCGGGCGCACCCACAATGCACTGAGGGAGCTGGAAGACCTTTGCATAGCCCCACCCAACGCTTTCTCAACCGCGCCCCCTCACATCCTCCTCAGTCCTTCCTCTTGCACCGCGCTCACGCATCCTAGGCTTGCAGAGCCTGCAGGACTCGTCACCTCCCTACGCAGGATGGTTAAGCACGCGATGACACTAGAAGCAAGCACTAGTTTGCCTCTGAAGGTGCGTCCGTCGGTCGTTTTGAGAGATCTCTTTTGGTGGACGCATTTCGAGTGGGGACGGACGGAAACTTTTTCCCAAAAATGAGGAAAATTGGCTTCGACCCCATAGGGCTTTATTGGCTTCCCCTGGGCTGGCATTAGTAGACCTTAGTAAGAATAAGAATAGATCAGCATGGTCATCTGAAGAAGTTTAAATGTACAGCAGGCCTTTTTTTTTATTTTTCCCGCCATACATAAATAAATCCATCCATCCATCCATCCATCCATCCATAACTATAGATTATATAGAGAAATAAATCTTGCTATTTGTATAGCGATAGATAGATAGTGTAGATTATAGACATACATTATATCCAGATGATAGATTTTAGATTATTTATATCTATGTAGATTCTATCATCTATATTAATTATATAATAGATCTATGGATTATCTATCTATCTATCAATCAATAGATCTATTATATAATCAACATACATTATAGAATCTACATATATACATAATACAGCTATATGTGTTTGTGTATGTATGTAGATATATATATATATATATATATATCTCATCTAAAATCTATCTTTTATCTATATGCACAAAATCTATAATTCAGATATAATCTATATCTATAATCTACATAATTAATAAATAAATAGATAGATTCATTCATACATACATACATACATACACACTGTATGCAAATGAGCCAGGTGTCTGGCAGGCTGATGTCACTGCATTGTGATGTCATCAATTTAGAAGTATAAATACCAGACTTGGCAGCCATGTTAGTCAGTCTCCGCTGCAGCTCGGAGACGGGAGGTGGGGAACCCCTATCTCCTCCGAGAAGCCACAGAACTGGATCCTTTTTATTTTTAGCAGAGTGCATTTTGAATGCAGCACACAAGGGGGAGACAGCGGCCTACCAAAATCCAGTTGGCTGCCGCTGTGGCCTATTTTTTTTTTTTTTAAAAAGGTAGGTTCTGTCCTTCCACGGTGAGGAATAGGCAGGGATGTTCCGTTTTTGCCAGCTGGGGAATGCTTATAGGCAAGGCCTTATTCCTGGTGGTGCATGTAACGTCAGACCACGTTTCAGACATGCAGCAGCGGCACCAGCAGCATTCAGTCAGTCAGTGGCTCGCAAACGTTTCCCATGCAAGTTTACATTAAACAGACACATTTCTTTATTTCCTTTATTGACTGCGGTCTTTATCGAGCCGTTGAACTGTTGCTGTGTCTAGGCATTGAATAAAGCAATACATCCTTTTAAAGTAGACATCCGTTCATTGGAGTTCTTTGCTCCCCGAATGTCGCTCCATCTATAAGCGTTGGCTCTGAAGCACGCATCAGGGGCCAGCCTGCATGCTTGCCGCTTTTGAACTAGCAGCGACTGTAGGTCACTCACACAGGCTGGTTGGAATGGCCTAGCATTATCCTAATACGGAGGTGTAACTTGAAGCTGTGGGGCTCCAGTACGAAGTCTGGAACTGGGCCCCCAACTATAAAGCTTCATTGATAGCATTGGTTTACAATGTGGGAAAGAGAGACTTTATGGGCCCCCTAGGGCTCCGGGTCCCAGGTGCGACCGCACCCACTGTACATACGCCCATGACCCGAATACGTGGAGCATACAGACGTAGGGTGTGTGTGTTGTTGTTTTGCTTCCAGTTAAAATCGCGATTTTGCGCGATTGCGATTTTAACATTACAAGTCCCATAGACCCCTGCAGAAAAAAAACTGCTGCGAATTTCGCAGTGAAAAAAAAAACTGTAGTGGGTAGTCACCCTTATGGGCTGAATAAAACAGCCATTCTGTCGAACATACAATTTGTCCGGCTGCTGTGGCGTCTTGGGAAGTGTCATGTCTCATCTACCTGACTCTATTCATTGACATGTATAACCTGTACTGTATCTGCAAGTGTTTGCCTTCTTTAGTTTGTCCCTTCTGGTTCTCTGTACCCCCTGTATTGCATAACTCCTCCCCTTCCTCCTGCTAGGGAGTTTCCTGTCTATAGCCTATGTGCTAGGTCTCTACTCTGTGCTTTGGCTAATCATCATTCTTTTTACCTACTGCTGAATGTGCATTATACAAGATTTCTACCTGAATAAACCCTGGAATCTTCTCCCATGCCTCTGCAGTGGAGTTGGATGCTGTCTGACAACATATATCTTCTGTGAGTACTGGTTCATAACTACAAGAGAAGTTACTTCAGCCGATACGCTTACAGCCATGTTATTGAGTCAGAATAGGAAGATAGGCCAGTAGATTTCTGCCCACTTCCATCTCCAATGGAGACTGGCTGTAAATGGCAGCCGTACATGAGTATTTATGGTTCCAAGCTGTACGTGTCATAATAGAGCCTTACTGACATCACCAGTCAGCTTCAACTGTCAGACATCCAGGGTTATTGCATACAGTCTATCTATCTATCTATCCTATCTATCCTATCTATCCTATCTATCTATCTATCTATCTATCTATCTATCTATCTATCTATCTATCTATCTATCTATCTATCTATCTATCTATCTATCTATCTATCTGTCTCTGTGTATAGATAAATATCTATATAAATATATAGAAATACATATATATCGATATATATTTTTATGGATTTCTACCCAAATATATGGATGTATACATATATAGATATATAGTCATGTAAGGCTGAAGAAAAGACATGCCGTGTGTATAATTTCTTCAGCCTATGATGTGTTTTATTTTCTTTATTCTCAGTATTGCTAGGATCTTCCCAGTATAATATATAGCAACCAATCGCAGCACAGCTTTCATGTAACCTGAGTAGTATAAGAAGTATCAACCAATCACAGCACAGCTTTCATGTTGCCTCAGCAGTATAATATATAGCAACCAATCACAGCACAGCTTTCATGTTACCTTAACAGTATAAAAAATAGCAACCAATCACAGCACAGCTTTCATTTTACCTCAGCATTGGCTGCGGAATCTGCTTTTTATTTTTCAATAACCAACGCATCGGGTAAAATTGGCGCGACTTTCCCGCCGGTTTGAAACCACCCTAGAGAAAATTAGGGCAAAAAGATGGAGAACTGGGAGGTGACCCGCTAATCTCTATGGTGCTGTAATTTGGGTAAATCCAATAGGAGGTGCAGCACGTTTCTGTAAAACCAATAGAGGGCGCTGTTATGTTACTGTAGAAACCAATGGACAGCATGGCAGAGGGGCGGAGAGGGGGTGGAGAGGAGGCAGAGAGGAGGTGGGAGCTCAGTTCTCGCTCCTGGCTCTTCCAGCCCCCCCCCCCCCCCCCGCAGATGAGGACGACGTATATCGGCTCGGCGTGAAAACCGAGCCGATATACGTTCGTGTGAATGCACCCTAAGCCAGACGCCTGCTGCACACTGAGGAGGGGCAATCACCATGAAACAGTCTGTCTGTGCATGGCTTCCTGGCTTGGTTTAATATTCCCAATCATTGTTAAGGCTTGTGATAAATCACTTGGATTTGAAGGAATGCTGCATCCAATAGATGGCGCTATAGAGGTATTTTCTTATCCTTATTTGCATAGATATCCCAGAGGAGCTAGCATCACCTTATAAGTTTTCTTACTCATTTTTTAGGTTCTCAAACCCCTCTTCTGTGTGCAGTGCTTGGGTAGTGACTATACCATCCCCTGACCCATTTACCCCATGGGTGTCTCCACATACTTTTTGGGTGCTCTCCTTAAGGAGACACAACACCGCTTCTGACCCACATAGGAATGTGAACCACAGGCCAACTAGGGCTGAGGAGATGGGCGCATTGTCCAGTATCACATGTGTAGTCTAACAGAGCTTACTTTGGGTAAGTGAGAGTTTTGGCCCATGTGAAAGGGGAATTACTGTATGCTAAACTGTTCACTTCATTTTCATTACCTTCTATGACATTTATGGAAATGACACGGCACAGATTATTGTTAGGGGTTCCATCACAGTCCCCTTGTGTAGCCGCACCGCCTCCACGCTCCCCTCATGTAAGCCCACTTTCCTAGTGTAACCGTATTGTCACCACACTCCCCACATGTAACCATACCACGGTTCGAAAAGTGTCATAATAGAGCCTTAAAGGGGTTCTGTCATTAAAAACAAAAAAATATATACTTACCTATTGCTCCCCAGGCAGCCTGCTTACCTCTTCTTCTTATCCCAAATCTTCTCCTGGAGCCGCTTGTCACTTCGGTCACGTGACCTCCAGCAACCTGATTTTCCTCCATCCGGTCAAAAAGCGTACATTGCGCTACCTTCCGCTTCCTTCAGGTCAATGTACGCATACGTCACTAGTGACGTATGCGTACATTGCCTTCTCAGGAAGCGCGGAATGAAAGCAGCCGTGCGAGACAATGGCGCGACTGCGCATGCAGCTATCCTGGAGATAGCTATAGTCTATGGAATATACACGGGCTTTAGCCTTGGCAGTCGTCGTCATTAAAATCTATGTATAGCTACCTGCCATGCTGTCCATTGGTTTCTACAGTAACATTGCAGCGCCCTCTATTAGTTTTACAGAAACGTGCTGCACCTATGCTCCCTTTAATATATGATCCCCAGATAGGGGACGTATCAGATGCAACACGCTCAGGCAGCACTCCGGGCGCACCCACAATGCACTGAGGGAGCTGGAAGACCTTTGCATAGCCCCACCCAACGCTTTCTCAACCGCGCCCCCTCACATCCTCCTCAGTCCTTCCTCTTGCACCGCGCTCACGCATCCTAGGCTTGCAGAGCCTGCAGGACTCGTCACCTCCCTACGCAGGATGGTTAAGCACGCGATGACACTAGAAGCAAGCACTAGTTTGCCTCTGAAGGTGCGTCCGTCGGTCGTTTTGAGAGATCTCTTTTGGTGGACGCATTTCGAGTGGGGACGGACGGAAACTTTTTCCCAAAAATGAGGAAAATTGGCTTCGACCCCATAGGGCTTTATTGGCTTCCCCTGGGCTGGCATTAGTAGACCTTAGTAAGAATAAGAATAGATCAGCATGGTCATCTGAAGAAGTTTAAATGTACAGCAGGCCTTTTTTTTTATTTTTCCCGCCATACATAAATAAATCCATCCATCCATCCATCCATCCATCCATAACTATAGATTATATAGAGAAATAAATCTTGCTATTTGTATAGCGATAGATAGATAGTGTAGATTATAGACATACATTATATCCAGATGATAGATTTTAGATTATTTATATCTATGTAGATTCTATCATCTATATTAATTATATAATAGATCTATGGATTATCTATCTATCTATCAATCAATAGATCTATTATATAATCAACATACATTATAGAATCTACATATATACATAATACAGCTATATGTGTTTGTGTATGTATGTAGATATATATATATATATATATATCTCATCTAAAATCTATCTTTTATCTATATGCACAAAATCTATAATTCAGATATAATCTCTATCTATAATCTACATAATTAATAAATAAATAGATAGATTCATTCATACATACATACATACATACACACTGTATGCAAATGAGCCAGGTGTCTGGCAGGCTGATGTCACTGCATTGTGATGTCATCAATTTAGAAGTATAAATACCAGACTTGGCAGCCATGTTAGTCAGTCTCCGCTGCAGCTCGGAGACGGGAGGTGGGGAACCCCTATCTCCTCCGAGAAGCCACAGAACTGGATCCTTTTTATTTTTAGCAGAGTGCATTTTGAATGCAGCACACAAGGGGGAGACAGCGGCCTACCAAAATCCAGTTGGCTGCCGCTGTGGCCTATTTTTTTTTTTTTTTAAAAAGGTAGGTTCTGTCCTTCCACGGTGAGGAATAGGCAGGGATGTTCCGTTTTTGCCAGCTGGGGAATGCTTATAGGCAAGGCCTTATTCCTGGTGGTGCATGTAACGTCAGACCACGTTTCAGACATGCAGCAGCGGCACCAGCAGCATTCAGTCAGTCAGTGGCTCGCAAACGTTTCCCATGCAAGTTTACATTAAACAGACACATTTCTTTATTTCCTTTATTGACTGCGGTCTTTATCGAGCCGTTGAACTGTTGCTGTGTCTAGGCATTGAATAAAGCAATACATCCTTTTAAAGTAGACATCCGTTCATTGGAGTTCTTTGCTCCCCGAATGTCGCTCCATCTATAAGCGTTGGCTCTGAAGCACGCATCAGGGGCCAGCCTGCATGCTTGCCGCTTTTGAACTAGCAGCGACTGTAGGTCACTCACACAGGCTGGTTGGAATGGCCTAGCATTATCCTAATACGGAGGTGTAACTTGAAGCTGTGGGGCTCCAGTACGAAGTCTGGAACTGGGCCCCCAACTATAAAGCTTCATTGATAGCATTGGTTTACAATGTGGGAAAGAGAGACTTTATGGGCCCCCTAGGGCTCCGGGTCCCAGGTGCGACCGCACCCACTGTACATACGCCCATGACCCGAATACGTGGAGCATACAGACGTAGGGTGTGTGTGTTGTTGTTTTGCTTCCAGTTAAAATCGCGATTTTGCGCGATTGCGATTTTAACATTACAAGTCCCATAGACCCCTGCAGAAAAAAAACTGCTGCGAATTTCGCAGTGAAAAAAAAAACTGTAGTGGGTAGTCACCCTTATGGGCTGAATAAAACAGCCATTCTGTCGAACATACAATTTGTCCGGCTGCTGTGGCGTCTTGGGAAGTGTCATGTCTCATCTACCTGACTCTATTCATTGACATGTATAACCTGTACTGTATCTGCAAGTGTTTGCCTTCTTTAGTTTGTCCCTTCTGGTTCTCTGTACCCCCTGTATTGCATAACTCCTCCCCTTCCTCCTGCTAGGGAGTTTCCTGTCTATAGCCTATGTGCTAGGTCTCTACTCTGTGCTTTGGCTAATCATCATTCTTTTTACCTACTGCTGAATGTGCATTATACAAGATTTCTACCTGAATAAACCCTGGAATCTTCTCCCATGCCTCTGCAGTGGAGTTGGATGCTGTCTGACAACATATATCTTCTGTGAGTACTGGTTCATAACTACAAGAGAAGTTACTTCAGCCGATACGCTTACAGCCATGTTATTGAGTCAGAATAGGAAGATAGGCCAGTAGATTTCTGCCCACTTCCATCTCCAATGGAGACTGGCTGTAAATGGCAGCCGTACATGAGTATTTATGGTTCCAAGCTGTACGTGTCATAATAGAGCCTTACTGACATCACCAGTCAGCTTCAACTGTCAGACATCCAGGGTTATTGCATACAGTCTATCTATCTATCCTATCTATCCTATCTATCCTATCTATCTATCTATCTATCTATCTATCTATCTATCTATCTATCTATCTATCTATCTATCTATCTATCTATCTGTCTCTGTGTATAGATAAATATCTATATAAATATATAGAAATACATATATATCGATATATATTTTTATGGATTTCTACCCAAATATATGGATGTATACATATATAGATATATAGTCATGTAAGGCTGAAGAAAAGACATGCCGTGTGTATAATTTCTTCAGCCTATGATGTGTTTTATTTTCTTTATTCTCAGTATTGCTAGGATCTTCCCAGTATAATATATAGCAACCAATCGCAGCACAGCTTTCATGTAACCTGAGTAGTATAAGAAGTATCAACCAATCACAGCACAGCTTTCATGTTGCCTCAGCAGTATAATATATAGCAACCAATCACAGCACAGCTTTCATGTTACCTTAACAGTATAAAAAATAGCAACCAATCACAGCACAGCTTTCATTTTACCTCAGCATTGGCTGCGGAATCTGCTTTTTATTTTTCAATAACCAACGCATCGGGTAAAATTGGCGCGACTTTCCCGCCGGTTTGAAACCACCCTAGAGAAAATTAGGGCAAAAAGATGGAGAACTGGGAGGTGACCCGCTAATCTCTATGGTGCTGTAATTTGGGTAAATCCAATAGGAGGTGCAGCACGTTTCTGTAAAACCAATAGAGGGCGCTGTTATGTTACTGTAGAAACCAATGGACAGCATGGCAGAGGGGCGGAGAGGGGGTGGAGAGGAGGCAGAGAGGAGGTGGGAGCTCAGTTCTCGCTCCTGGCTCTTCCAGCCCCCCCCCCCCCCCCCCCCCCGCAGATGAGGACGACGTATATCGGCTCGGCGTGAAAACCGAGCCGATATACGTTCGTGTGAATGCACCCTAAGCCAGACGCCTGCTGCACACTGAGGAGGGGCAATCACCATGAAACAGTCTGTCTGTGCATGGCTTCCTGGCTTGGTTTAATATTCCCAATCATTGTTAAGGCTTGTGATAAATCACTTGGATTTGAAGGAATGCTGCATCCAATAGATGGCGCTATAGAGGTATTTTCTTATCCTTATTTGCATAGATATCCCAGAGGAGCTAGCATCACCTTATAAGTTTTCTTACTCATTTTTTAGGTTCTCAAACCCCTCTTCTGTGTGCAGTGCTTGGGTAGTGACTATACCATCCCCTGACCCATTTACCCCATGGGTGTCTCCACATACTTTTTGGGTGCTCTCCTTAAGGAGACACAACACCGCTTCTGACCCACATAGGAATGTGAACCACAGGCCAACTAGGGCTGAGGAGATGGGCGCATTGTCCAGTATCACATGTGTAGTCTAACAGAGCTTACTTTGGGTAAGTGAGAGTTTTGGCCCATGTGAAAGGGGAATTACTGTATGCTAAACTGTTCACTTCATTTTCATTACCTTCTATGACATTTATGGAAATGACACGGCACAGATTATTGTTAGGGGTTCCATCACAGTCCCCTTGTGTAGCCGCACCGCCTCCACGCTCCCCTCATGTAAGCCCACTTTCCTAGTGTAACCGTATTGTCACCACACTCCCCACATGTAACCATACCACGGTTCGAAAAGTGTCATAATAGAGCCTTAAAGGGGTTCTGTCATTAAAAACAAAAAAATATATACTTACCTATTGCTCCCCAGGCAGCCTGCTTACCTCTTCTTCTTATCCCAAATCTTCTCCTGGAGCCGCTTGTCACTTCGGTCACGTGACCTCCAGCAACCTGATTTTCCTCCATCCGGTCAAAAAGCGTACATTGCGCTACCTTCCGCTTCCTTCAGGTCAATGTACGCATACGTCACTAGTGACGTATGCGTACATTGCCTTCTCAGGAAGCGCGGAATGAAAGCAGCCGTGCGAGACAATGGCGCGACTGCGCATGCAGCTATCCTGGAGATAGCTATAGTCTATGGAATATACACGGGCTTTAGCCTTGGCAGTCGTCGTCATTAAAATCTATGTATAGCTACCTGCCATGCTGTCCATTGGTTTCTACAGTAACATTGCAGCGCCCTCTATTAGTTTTACAGAAACGTGCTGCACCTATGCTCCCTTTAATATATGATCCCCAGATAGGGGACGTATCAGATGCAACACGCTCAGGCAGCACTCCGGGCGCACCCACAATGCACTGAGGGAGCTGGAAGACCTTTGCATAGCCCCACCCAACGCTTTCTCAACCGCGCCCCCTCACATCCTCCTCAGTCCTTCCTCTTGCACCGCGCTCACGCATCCTAGGCTTGCAGAGCCTGCAGGACTCGTCACCTCCCTACGCAGGATGGTTAAGCACGCGATGACACTAGAAGCAAGCACTAGTTTGCCTCTGAAGGTGCGTCCGTCGGTCGTTTTGAGAGATCTCTTTTGGTGGACGCATTTCGAGTGGGGACGGACGGAAACTTTTTCCCAAAAATGAGGAAAATTGGCTTCGACCCCATAGGGCTTTATTGGCTTCCCCTGGGCTGGCATTAGTAGACCTTAGTAAGAATAAGAATAGATCAGCATGGTCATCTGAAGAAGTTTAAATGTACAGCAGGCCTTTTTTTTTATTTTTCCCGCCATACATAAATAAATCCATCCATCCATCCATCCATCCATCCATCCATAACTATAGATTATATAGAGAAATAAATCTTGCTATTTGTATAGCGATAGATAGATAGTGTAGATTATAGACATACATTATATCCAGATGATAGATTTTAGATTATTTATATCTATGTAGATTCTATCATCTATATTAATTATATAATAGATCTATGGATTATCTATCTATCTATCAATCAATAGATCTATTATATAATCAACATACATTATAGAATCTACATATATACATAATACAGCTATATGTGTTTGTGTATGTATGTAGATATATATATATATATATATATCTCATCTAAAATCTATCTTTTATCTATATGCACAAAATCTATAATTCAGATATAATCTCTATCTATAATCTACATAATTAATAAATAAATAGATAGATTCATTCATACATACATACATACATACACACTGTATGCAAATGAGCCAGGTGTCTGGCAGGCTGATGTCACTGCATTGTGATGTCATCAATTTAGAAGTATAAATACCAGACTTGGCAGCCATGTTAGTCAGTCTCCGCTGCAGCTCGGAGACGGGAGGTGGGGAACCCCTATCTCCTCCGAGAAGCCACAGAACTGGATCCTTTTTATTTTTAGCAGAGTGCATTTTGAATGCAGCACACAAGGGGGAGACAGCGGCCTACCAAAATCCAGTTGGCTGCCGCTGTGGCCTATTTTTTTTTTTTTTAAAAAGGTAGGTTCTGTCCTTCCACGGTGAGGAATAGGCAGGGATGTTCCGTTTTTGCCAGCTGGGGAATGCTTATAGGCAAGGCCTTATTCCTGGTGGTGCATGTAACGTCAGACCACGTTTCAGACATGCAGCAGCGGCACCAGCAGCATTCAGTCAGTCAGTGGCTCGCAAACGTTTCCCATGCAAGTTTACATTAAACAGACACATTTCTTTATTTCCTTTATTGACTGCGGTCTTTATCGAGCCGTTGAACTGTTGCTGTGTCTAGGCATTGAATAAAGCAATACATCCTTTTAAAGTAGACATCCGTTCATTGGAGTTCTTTGCTCCCCGAATGTCGCTCCATCTATAAGCGTTGGCTCTGAAGCACGCATCAGGGGCCAGCCTGCATGCTTGCCGCTTTTGAACTAGCAGCGACTGTAGGTCACTCACACAGGCTGGTTGGAATGGCCTAGCATTATCCTAATACGGAGGTGTAACTTGAAGCTGTGGGGCTCCAGTACGAAGTCTGGAACTGGGCCCCCAACTATAAAGCTTCATTGATAGCATTGGTTTACAATGTGGGAAAGAGAGACTTTATGGGCCCCCTAGGGCTCCGGGTCCCAGGTGCGACCGCACCCACTGTACATACGCCCATGACCCGAATACGTGGAGCATACAGACGTAGGGTGTGTGTGTTGTTGTTTTGCTTCCAGTTAAAATCGCGATTTTGCGCGATTGCGATTTTAACATTACAAGTCCCATAGACCCCTGCAGAAAAAAAACTGCTGCGAATTTCGCAGTGAAAAAAAAAACTGTAGTGGGTAGTCACCCTTATGGGCTGAATAAAACAGCCATTCTGTCGAACATACAATTTGTCCGGCTGCTGTGGCGTCTTGGGAAGTGTCATGTCTCATCTACCTGACTCTATTCATTGACATGTATAACCTGTACTGTATCTGCAAGTGTTTGCCTTCTTTAGTTTGTCCCTTCTGGTTCTCTGTACCCCCTGTATTGCATAACTCCTCCCCTTCCTCCTGCTAGGGAGTTTCCTGTCTATAGCCTATGTGCTAGGTCTCTACTCTGTGCTTTGGCTAATCATCATTCTTTTTACCTACTGCTGAATGTGCATTATACAAGATTTCTACCTGAATAAACCCTGGAATCTTCTCCCATGCCTCTGCAGTGGAGTTGGATGCTGTCTGACAACATATATCTTCTGTGAGTACTGGTTCATAACTACAAGAGAAGTTACTTCAGCCGATACGCTTACAGCCATGTTATTGAGTCAGAATAGGAAGATGGGCCAGTAGATTTCTGCCCACTTCCATCTCCAATGGAGACTGGCTGTAAATGGCAGCCGTACATGAGTATTTATGGTTCCAAGCTGTACGTGTCATAATAGAGCCTTACTGACATCACCAGTCAGCTTCAACTGTCAGACATCCAGGGTTATTGCATACAGTCTATCTATCTATCTATCCTATCTATCCTATCTATCCTATCTATCTATCTATCTATCTATCTATCTATCTATCTATCTATCTATCTGTCTCTGTGTATAGATAAATATCTATATAAATATATAGAAATACATATATATCGATATATATTTTTATGGATTTCTACCCAAATATATGGATGTATACATATATAGATATATAGTCATGTAAGGCTGAAGAAAAGACATGCCGTGTGTATAATTTCTTCAGCCTATGATGTGTTTTATTTTCTTTATTCTCAGTATTGCTAGGATCTTCCCAGTATAATATATAGCAACCAATCGCAGCACAGCTTTCATGTAACCTGAGTAGTATAAGAAGTATCAACCAATCACAGCACAGCTTTCATGTTGCCTCAGCAGTATAATATATAGCAACCAATCACAGCACAGCTTTCATGTTACCTTAACAGTATAAAAAATAGCAACCAATCACAGCACAGCTTTCATTTTACCTCAGCATTGGCTGCGGAATCTGCTTTTTATTTTTCAATAACCAACGCATCGGGTAAAATTGGCGCGACTTTCCCGCCGGTTTGAAACCACCCTAGAGAAAATTAGGGCAAAAAGATGGAGAACTGGGAGGTGACCCGCTAATCTCTATGGTGCTGTAATTTGGGTAAATCCAATAGGAGGTGCAGCACGTTTCTGTAAAACCAATAGAGGGCGCTGTTATGTTACTGTAGAAACCAATGGACAGCATGGCAGAGGGGCGGAGAGGGGGTGGAGAGGAGGCAGAGAGGAGGTGGGAGCTCAGTTCTCGCTCCTGGCTCTTCCAGCCCCCCCCCCCCCCCCGCAGATGAGGACGACGTATATCGGCTCGGCGTGAAAACCGAGCCGATATACGTTCGTGTGAATGCACCCTAAGCCAGACGCCTGCTGCACACTGAGGAGGGGCAATCACCATGAAACAGTCTGTCTGTGCATGGCTTCCTGGCTTGGTTTAATATTCCCAATCATTGTTAAGGCTTGTGATAAATCACTTGGATTTGAAGGAATGCTGCATCCAATAGATGGCGCTATAGAGGTATTTTCTTATCCTTATTTGCATAGATATCCCAGAGGAGCTAGCATCACCTTATAAGTTTTCTTACTCATTTTTTAGGTTCTCAAACCCCTCTTCTGTGTGCAGTGCTTGGGTAGTGACTATACCATCCCCTGACCCATTTACCCCATGGGTGTCTCCACATACTTTTTGGGTGCTCTCCTTAAGGAGACACAACACCGCTTCTGACCCACATAGGAATGTGAACCACAGGCCAACTAGGGCTGAGGAGATGGGCGCATTGTCCAGTATCACATGTGTAGTCTAACAGAGCTTACTTTGGGTAAGTGAGAGTTTTGGCCCATGTGAAAGGGGAATTACTGTATGCTAAACTGTTCACTTCATTTTCATTACCTTCTATGACATTTATGGAAATGACACGGCACAGATTATTGTTAGGGGTTCCATCACAGTCCCCTTGTGTAGCCGCACCGCCTCCACGCTCCCCTCATGTAAGCCCACTTTCCTAGTGTAACCGTATTGTCACCACACTCCCCACATGTAACCATACCACGGTTCGAAAAGTGTCATAATAGAGCCTTAAAGGGGTTCTGTCATTAAAAACAAAAAAATATATACTTACCTATTGCTCCCCAGGCAGCCTGCTTACCTCTTCTTCTTATCCCAAATCTTCTCCTGGAGCCGCTTGTCACTTCGGTCACGTGACCTCCAGCAACCTGATTTTCCTCCATCCGGTCAAAAAGCGTACATTGCGCTACCTTCCGCTTCCTTCAGGTCAATGTACGCATACGTCACTAGTGACGTATGCGTACATTGCCTTCTCAGGAAGCGCGGAATGAAAGCAGCCGTGCGAGACAATGGCGCGACTGCGCATGCAGCTATCCTGGAGATAGCTATAGTCTATGGAATATACACGGGCTTTAGCCTTGGCAGTCGTCGTCATTAAAATCTATGTATAGCTACCTGCCATGCTGTCCATTGGTTTCTACAGTAACATTGCAGCGCCCTCTATTAGTTTTACAGAAACGTGCTGCACCTATGCTCCCTTTAATATATGATCCCCAGATAGGGGACGTATCAGATGCAACACGCTCAGGCAGCACTCCGGGCGCACCCACAATGCACTGAGGGAGCTGGAAGACCTTTGCATAGCCCCACCCAACGCTTTCTCAACCGCGCCCCCTCACATCCTCCTCAGTCCTTCCTCTTGCACCGCGCTCACGCATCCTAGGCTTGCAGAGCCTGCAGGACTCGTCACCTCCCTACGCAGGATGGTTAAGCACGCGATGACACTAGAAGCAAGCACTAGTTTGCCTCTGAAGGTGCGTCCGTCGGTCGTTTTGAGAGATCTCTTTTGGTGGACGCATTTCGAGTGGGGACGGACGGAAACTTTTTCCCAAAAATGAGGAAAATTGGCTTCGACCCCATAGGGCTTTATTGGCTTCCCCTGGGCTGGCATTAGTAGACCTTAGTAAGAATAAGAATAGATCAGCATGGTCATCTGAAGAAGTTTAAATGTACAGCAGGCCTTTTTTTTTATTTTTCCCGCCATACATAAATAAATCCATCCATCCATCCATCCATCCATCCATAACTATAGATTATATAGAGAAATAAATCTTGCTATTTGTATAGCGATAGATAGATAGTGTAGATTATAGACATACATTATATCCAGATGATAGATTTTAGATTATTTATATCTATGTAGATTCTATCATCTATATTAATTATATAATAGATCTATGGATTATCTATCTATCTATCAATCAATAGATCTATTATATAATCAACATACATTATAGAATCTACATATATACATAATACAGCTATATGTGTTTGTGTATGTATGTAGATATATATATATATATATATATCTCATCTAAAATCTATCTTTTATCTATATGCACAAAATCTATAATTCAGATATAATCTCTATCTATAATCTACATAATTAATAAATAAATAGATAGATTCATTCATACATACATACATACATACACACTGTATGCAAATGAGCCAGGTGTCTGGCAGGCTGATGTCACTGCATTGTGATGTCATCAATTTAGAAGTATAAATACCAGACTTGGCAGCCATGTTAGTCAGTCTCCGCTGCAGCTCGGAGACGGGAGGTGGGGAACCCCTATCTCCTCCGAGAAGCCACAGAACTGGATCCTTTTTATTTTTAGCAGAGTGCATTTTGAATGCAGCACACAAGGGGGAGACAGCGGCCTACCAAAATCCAGTTGGCTGCCGCTGTGGCCTATTTTTTTTTTTTTTAAAAAGGTAGGTTCTGTCCTTCCACGGTGAGGAATAGGCAGGGATGTTCCGTTTTTGCCAGCTGGGGAATGCTTATAGGCAAGGCCTTATTCCTGGTGGTGCATGTAACGTCAGACCACGTTTCAGACATGCAGCAGCGGCACCAGCAGCATTCAGTCAGTCAGTGGCTCGCAAACGTTTCCCATGCAAGTTTACATTAAACAGACACATTTCTTTATTTCCTTTATTGACTGCGGTCTTTATCGAGCCGTTGAACTGTTGCTGTGTCTAGGCATTGAATAAAGCAATACATCCTTTTAAAGTAGACATCCGTTCATTGGAGTTCTTTGCTCCCCGAATGTCGCTCCATCTATAAGCGTTGGCTCTGAAGCACGCATCAGGGGCCAGCCTGCATGCTTGCCGCTTTTGAACTAGCAGCGACTGTAGGTCACTCACACAGGCTGGTTGGAATGGCCTAGCATTATCCTAATACGGAGGTGTAACTTGAAGCTGTGGGGCTCCAGTACGAAGTCTGGAACTGGGCCCCCAACTATAAAGCTTCATTGATAGCATTGGTTTACAATGTGGGAAAGAGAGACTTTATGGGCCCCCTAGGGCTCCGGGTCCCAGGTGCGACCGCACCCACTGTACATACGCCCATGACCCGAATACGTGGAGCATACAGACGTAGGGTGTGTGTGTTGTTGTTTTGCTTCCAGTTAAAATCGCGATTTTGCGCGATTGCGATTTTAACATTACAAGTCCCATAGACCCCTGCAGAAAAAAAACTGCTGCGAATTTCGCAGTGAAAAAAAAAACTGTAGTGGGTAGTCACCCTTATGGGCTGAATAAAACAGCCATTCTGTCGAACATACAATTTGTCCGGCTGCTGTGGCGTCTTGGGAAGTGTCATGTCTCATCTACCTGACTCTATTCATTGACATGTATAACCTGTACTGTATCTGCAAGTGTTTGCCTTCTTTAGTTTGTCCCTTCTGGTTCTCTGTACCCCCTGTATTGCATAACTCCTCCCCTTCCTCCTGCTAGGGAGTTTCCTGTCTATAGCCTATGTGCTAGGTCTCTACTCTGTGCTTTGGCTAATCATCATTCTTTTTACCTACTGCTGAATGTGCATTATACAAGATTTCTACCTGAATAAACCCTGGAATCTTCTCCCATGCCTCTGCAGTGGAGTTGGATGCTGTCTGACAACATATATCTTCTGTGAGTACTGGTTCATAACTACAAGAGAAGTTACTTCAGCCGATACGCTTACAGCCATGTTATTGAGTCAGAATAGGAAGATGGGCCAGTAGATTTCTGCCCACTTCCATCTCCAATGGAGACTGGCTGTAAATGGCAGCCGTACATGAGTATTTATGGTTCCAAGCTGTACGTGTCATAATAGAGCCTTACTGACATCACCAGTCAGCTTCAACTGTCAGACATCCAGGGTTATTGCATACAGTCTATCTATCTATCTATCCTATCTATCCTATCTATCCTATCTATCTATCTATCTATCTATCTATCTATCTATCTATCTATCTATCTATCTATCTGTCTCTGTGTATAGATAAATATCTATATAAATATATAGAAATACATATATATCGATATATATTTTTATGGATTTCTACCCAAATATATGGATGTATACATATATAGATATATAGTCATGTAAGGCTGAAGAAAAGACATGCCGTGTGTATAATTTCTTCAGCCTATGATGTGTTTTATTTTCTTTATTCTCAGTATTGCTAGGATCTTCCCAGTATAATATATAGCAACCAATCGCAGCACAGCTTTCATGTAACCTGAGTAGTATAAGAAGTATCAACCAATCACAGCACAGCTTTCATGTTGCCTCAGCAGTATAATATATAGCAACCAATCACAGCACAGCTTTCATGTTACCTTAACAGTATAAAAAATAGCAACCAATCACAGCACAGCTTTCATTTTACCTCAGCATTGGCTGCGGAATCTGCTTTTTATTTTTCAATAACCAACGCATCGGGTAAAATTGGCGCGACTTTCCCGCCGGTTTGAAACCACCCTAGAGAAAATTAGGGCAAAAAGATGGAGAACTGGGAGGTGACCCGCTAATCTCTATGGTGCTGTAATTTGGGTAAATCCAATAGGAGGTGCAGCACGTTTCTGTAAAACCAATAGAGGGCGCTGTTATGTTACTGTAGAAACCAATGGACAGCATGGCAGAGGGGCGGAGAGGGGGTGGAGAGGAGGCAGAGAGGAGGTGGGAGCTCAGTTCTCGCTCCTGGCTCTTCCAGCCCCCCCCCCCCCCGCAGATGAGGACGACGTATATCGGCTCGGCGTGAAAACCGAGCCGATATACGTTCGTGTGAATGCACCCTAAGCCAGACGCCTGCTGCACACTGAGGAGGGGCAATCACCATGAAACAGTCTGTCTGTGCATGGCTTCCTGGCTTGGTTTAATATTCCCAATCATTGTTAAGGCTTGTGATAAATCACTTGGATTTGAAGGAATGCTGCATCCAATAGATGGCGCTATAGAGGTATTTTCTTATCCTTATTTGCATAGATATCCCAGAGGAGCTAGCATCACCTTATAAGTTTTCTTACTCATTTTTTAGGTTCTCAAACCCCTCTTCTGTGTGCAGTGCTTGGGTAGTGACTATACCATCCCCTGACCCATTTACCCCATGGGTGTCTCCACATACTTTTTGGGTGCTCTCCTTAAGGAGACACAACACCGCTTCTGACCCACATAGGAATGTGAACCACAGGCCAACTAGGGCTGAGGAGATGGGCGCATTGTCCAGTATCACATGTGTAGTCTAACAGAGCTTACTTTGGGTAAGTGAGAGTTTTGGCCCATGTGAAAGGGGAATTACTGTATGCTAAACTGTTCACTTCATTTTCATTACCTTCTATGACATTTATGGAAATGACACGGCACAGATTATTGTTAGGGGTTCCATCACAGTCCCCTTGTGTAGCCGCACCGCCTCCACGCTCCCCTCATGTAAGCCCACTTTCCTAGTGTAACCGTATTGTCACCACACTCCCCACATGTAACCATACCACGGTTCGAAAAGTGTCATAATAGAGCCTTAAAGGGGTTCTGTCATTAAAAACAAAAAAATATATACTTACCTATTGCTCCCCAGGCAGCCTGCTTACCTCTTCTTCTTATCCCAAATCTTCTCCTGGAGCCGCTTGTCACTTCGGTCACGTGACCTCCAGCAACCTGATTTTCCTCCATCCGGTCAAAAAGCGTACATTGCGCTACCTTCCGCTTCCTTCAGGTCAATGTACGCATACGTCACTAGTGACGTATGCGTACATTGCCTTCTCAGGAAGCGCGGAATGAAAGCAGCCGTGCGAGACAATGGCGCGACTGCGCATGCAGCTATCCTGGAGATAGCTATAGTCTATGGAATATACACGGGCTTTAGCCTTGGCAGTCGTCGTCATTAAAATCTATGTATAGCTACCTGCCATGCTGTCCATTGGTTTCTACAGTAACATTGCAGCGCCCTCTATTAGTTTTACAGAAACGTGCTGCACCTATGCTCCCTTTAATATATGATCCCCAGATAGGGGACGTATCAGATGCAACACGCTCAGGCAGCACTCCGGGCGCACCCACAATGCACTGAGGGAGCTGGAAGACCTTTGCATAGCCCCACCCAACGCTTTCTCAACCGCGCCCCCTCACATCCTCCTCAGTCCTTCCTCTTGCACCGCGCTCACGCATCCTAGGCTTGCAGAGCCTGCAGGACTCGTCACCTCCCTACGCAGGATGGTTAAGCACGCGATGACACTAGAAGCAAGCACTAGTTTGCCTCTGAAGGTGCGTCCGTCGGTCGTTTTGAGAGATCTCTTTTGGTGGACGCATTTCGAGTGGGGACGGACGGAAACTTTTTCCCAAAAATGAGGAAAATTGGCTTCGACCCCATAGGGCTTTATTGGCTTCCCCTGGGCTGGCATTAGTAGACCTTAGTAAGAATAAGAATAGATCAGCATGGTCATCTGAAGAAGTTTAAATGTACAGCAGGCCTTTTTTTTTATTTTTCCCGCCATACATAAATAAATCCATCCATCCATCCATCCATCCATCCATAACTATAGATTATATAGAGAAATAAATCTTGCTATTTGTATAGCGATAGATAGATAGTGTAGATTATAGACATACATTATATCCAGATGATAGATTTTAGATTATTTATATCTATGTAGATTCTATCATCTATATTAATTATATAATAGATCTATGGATTATCTATCTATCTATCAATCAATAGATCTATTATATAATCAACATACATTATAGAATCTACATATATACATAATACAGCTATATGTGTTTGTGTATGTATGTAGATATATATATATATATATATATCTCATCTAAAATCTATCTTTTATCTATATGCACAAAATCTATAATTCAGATATAATCTCTATCTATAATCTACATAATTAATAAATAAATAGATAGATTCATTCATACATACATACATACATACACACTGTATGCAAATGAGCCAGGTGTCTGGCAGGCTGATGTCACTGCATTGTGATGTCATCAATTTAGAAGTATAAATACCAGACTTGGCAGCCATGTTAGTCAGTCTCCGCTGCAGCTCGGAGACGGGAGGTGGGGAACCCCTATCTCCTCCGAGAAGCCACAGAACTGGATCCTTTTTATTTTTAGCAGAGTGCATTTTGAATGCAGCACACAAGGGGGAGACAGCGGCCTACCAAAATCCAGTTGGCTGCCGCTGTGGCCTATTTTTTTTTTTTTTAAAAAGGTAGGTTCTGTCCTTCCACGGTGAGGAATAGGCAGGGATGTTCCGTTTTTGCCAGCTGGGGAATGCTTATAGGCAAGGCCTTATTCCTGGTGGTGCATGTAACGTCAGACCACGTTTCAGACATGCAGCAGCGGCACCAGCAGCATTCAGTCAGTCAGTGGCTCGCAAACGTTTCCCATGCAAGTTTACATTAAACAGACACATTTCTTTATTTCCTTTATTGACTGCGGTCTTTATCGAGCCGTTGAACTGTTGCTGTGTCTAGGCATTGAATAAAGCAATACATCCTTTTAAAGTAGACATCCGTTCATTGGAGTTCTTTGCTCCCCGAATGTCGCTCCATCTATAAGCGTTGGCTCTGAAGCACGCATCAGGGGCCAGCCTGCATGCTTGCCGCTTTTGAACTAGCAGCGACTGTAGGTCACTCACACAGGCTGGTTGGAATGGCCTAGCATTATCCTAATACGGAGGTGTAACTTGAAGCTGTGGGGCTCCAGTACGAAGTCTGGAACTGGGCCCCCAACTATAAAGCTTCATTGATAGCATTGGTTTACAATGTGGGAAAGAGAGACTTTATGGGCCCCCTAGGGCTCCGGGTCCCAGGTGCGACCGCACCCACTGTACATACGCCCATGACCCGAATACGTGGAGCATACAGACGTAGGGTGTGTGTGTTGTTGTTTTGCTTCCAGTTAAAATCGCGATTTTGCGCGATTGCGATTTTAACATTACAAGTCCCATAGACCCCTGCAGAAAAAAAACTGCTGCGAATTTCGCAGTGAAAAAAAAAACTGTAGTGGGTAGTCACCCTTATGGGCTGAATAAAACAGCCATTCTGTCGAACATACAATTTGTCCGGCTGCTGTGGCGTCTTGGGAAGTGTCATGTCTCATCTACCTGACTCTATTCATTGACATGTATAACCTGTACTGTATCTGCAAGTGTTTGCCTTCTTTAGTTTGTCCCTTCTGGTTCTCTGTACCCCCTGTATTGCATAACTCCTCCCCTTCCTCCTGCTAGGGAGTTTCCTGTCTATAGCCTATGTGCTAGGTCTCTACTCTGTGCTTTGGCTAATCATCATTCTTTTTACCTACTGCTGAATGTGCATTATACAAGATTTCTACCTGAATAAACCCTGGAATCTTCTCCCATGCCTCTGCAGTGGAGTTGGATGCTGTCTGACAACATATATCTTCTGTGAGTACTGGTTCATAACTACAAGAGAAGTTACTTCAGCCGATACGCTTACAGCCATGTTATTGAGTCAGAATAGGAAGATAGGCCAGTAGATTTCTGCCCACTTCCATCTCCAATGGAGACTGGCTGTAAATGGCAGCCGTACATGAGTATTTATGGTTCCAAGCTGTACGTGTCATAATAGAGCCTTACTGACATCACCAGTCAGCTTCAACTGTCAGACATCCAGGGTTATTGCATACAGTCTATCTATCTATCTATCCTATCTATCCTATCTATCCTATCTATCTATCTATCTATCTATCTATCTATCTATCTATCTATCTATCTATCTATCTATCTGTCTCTGTGTATAGATAAATATCTATATAAATATATAGAAATACATATATATCGATATATATTTTTATGGATTTCTACCCAAATATATGGATGTATACATATATAGATATATAGTCATGTAAGGCTGAAGAAAAGACATGCCGTGTGTATAATTTCTTCAGCCTATGATGTGTTTTATTTTCTTTATTCTCAGTATTGCTAGGATCTTCCCAGTATAATATATAGCAACCAATCGCAGCACAGCTTTCATGTAACCTGAGTAGTATAAGAAGTATCAACCAATCACAGCACAGCTTTCATGTTGCCTCAGCAGTATAATATATAGCAACCAATCACAGCACAGCTTTCATGTTACCTTAACAGTATAAAAAATAGCAACCAATCACAGCACAGCTTTCATTTTACCTCAGCATTGGCTGCGGAATCTGCTTTTTATTTTTCAATAACCAACGCATCGGGTAAAATTGGCGCGACTTTCCCGCCGGTTTGAAACCACCCTAGAGAAAATTAGGGCAAAAAGATGGAGAACTGGGAGGTGACCCGCTAATCTCTATGGTGCTGTAATTTGGGTAAATCCAATAGGAGGTGCAGCACGTTTCTGTAAAACCAATAGAGGGCGCTGTTATGTTACTGTAGAAACCAATGGACAGCATGGCAGAGGGGCGGAGAGGGGGTGGAGAGGAGGCAGAGAGGAGGTGGGAGCTCAGTTCTCGCTCCTGGCTCTTCCAGCCCCCCCCCCCCCCCCCCCCCCGCAGATGAGGACGACGTATATCGGCTCGGCGTGAAAACCGAGCCGATATACGTTCGTGTGAATGCACCCTAAGCCAGACGCCTGCTGCACACTGAGGAGGGGCAATCACCATGAAACAGTCTGTCTGTGCATGGCTTCCTGGCTTGGTTTAATATTCCCAATCATTGTTAAGGCTTGTGATAAATCACTTGGATTTGAAGGAATGCTGCATCCAATAGATGGCGCTATAGAGGTATTTTCTTATCCTTATTTGCATAGATATCCCAGAGGAGCTAGCATCACCTTATAAGTTTTCTTACTCATTTTTTAGGTTCTCAAACCCCTCTTCTGTGTGCAGTGCTTGGGTAGTGACTATACCATCCCCTGACCCATTTACCCCATGGGTGTCTCCACATACTTTTTGGGTGCTCTCCTTAAGGAGACACAACACCGCTTCTGACCCACATAGGAATGTGAACCACAGGCCAACTAGGGCTGAGGAGATGGGCGCATTGTCCAGTATCACATGTGTAGTCTAACAGAGCTTACTTTGGGTAAGTGAGAGTTTTGGCCCATGTGAAAGGGGAATTACTGTATGCTAAACTGTTCACTTCATTTTCATTACCTTCTATGACATTTATGGAAATGACACGGCACAGATTATTGTTAGGGGTTCCATCACAGTCCCCTTGTGTAGCCGCACCGCCTCCACGCTCCCCTCATGTAAGCCCACTTTCCTAGTGTAACCGTATTGTCACCACACTCCCCACATGTAACCATACCACGGTTCGAAAAGTGTCATAATAGAGCCTTAAAGGGGTTCTGTCATTAAAAACAAAAAAATATATACTTACCTATTGCTCCCCAGGCAGCCTGCTTACCTCTTCTTCTTATCCCAAATCTTCTCCTGGAGCCGCTTGTCACTTCGGTCACGTGACCTCCAGCAACCTGATTTTCCTCCATCCGGTCAAAAAGCGTACATTGCGCTACCTTCCGCTTCCTTCAGGTCAATGTACGCATACGTCACTAGTGACGTATGCGTACATTGCCTTCTCAGGAAGCGCGGAATGAAAGCAGCCGTGCGAGACAATGGCGCGACTGCGCATGCAGCTATCCTGGAGATAGCTATAGTCTATGGAATATACACGGGCTTTAGCCTTGGCAGTCGTCGTCATTAAAATCTATGTATAGCTACCTGCCATGCTGTCCATTGGTTTCTACAGTAACATTGCAGCGCCCTCTATTAGTTTTACAGAAACGTGCTGCACCTATGCTCCCTTTAATATATGATCCCCAGATAGGGGACGTATCAGATGCAACACGCTCAGGCAGCACTCCGGGCGCACCCACAATGCACTGAGGGAGCTGGAAGACCTTTGCATAGCCCCACCCAACGCTTTCTCAACCGCGCCCCCTCACATCCTCCTCAGTCCTTCCTCTTGCACCGCGCTCACGCATCCTAGGCTTGCAGAGCCTGCAGGACTCGTCACCTCCCTACGCAGGATGGTTAAGCACGCGATGACACTAGAAGCAAGCACTAGTTTGCCTCTGAAGGTGCGTCCGTCGGTCGTTTTGAGAGATCTCTTTTGGTGGACGCATTTCGAGTGGGGACGGACGGAAACTTTTTCCCAAAAATGAGGAAAATTGGCTTCGACCCCATAGGGCTTTATTGGCTTCCCCTGGGCTGGCATTAGTAGACCTTAGTAAGAATAAGAATAGATCAGCATGGTCATCTGAAGAAGTTTAAATGTACAGCAGGCCTTTTTTTTTATTTTTCCCGCCATACATAAATAAATCCATCCATCCATCCATCCATCCATCCATAACTATAGATTATATAGAGAAATAAATCTTGCTATTTGTATAGCGATAGATAGATAGTGTAGATTATAGACATACATTATATCCAGATGATAGATTTTAGATTATTTATATCTATGTAGATTCTATCATCTATATTAATTATATAATAGATCTATGGATTATCTATCTATCTATCAATCAATAGATCTATTATATAATCAACATACATTATAGAATCTACATATATACATAATACAGCTATATGTGTTTGTGTATGTATGTAGATATATATATATATATATATATATCTCATCTAAAATCTATCTTTTATCTATATGCACAAAATCTATAATTCAGATATAATCTCTATCTATAATCTACATAATTAATAAATAAATAGATAGATTCATTCATACATACATACATACATACACACTGTATGCAAATGAGCCAGGTGTCTGGCAGGCTGATGTCACTGCATTGTGATGTCATCAATTTAGAAGTATAAATACCAGACTTGGCAGCCATGTTAGTCAGTCTCCGCTGCAGCTCGGAGACGGGAGGTGGGGAACCCCTATCTCCTCCGAGAAGCCACAGAACTGGATCCTTTTTATTTTTAGCAGAGTGCATTTTGAATGCAGCACACAAGGGGGAGACAGCGGCCTACCAAAATCCAGTTGGCTGCCGCTGTGGCCTATTTTTTTTTTTTTTAAAAAGGTAGGTTCTGTCCTTCCACGGTGAGGAATAGGCAGGGATGTTCCGTTTTTGCCAGCTGGGGAATGCTTATAGGCAAGGCCTTATTCCTGGTGGTGCATGTAACGTCAGACCACGTTTCAGACATGCAGCAGCGGCACCAGCAGCATTCAGTCAGTCAGTGGCTCGCAAACGTTTCCCATGCAAGTTTACATTAAACAGACACATTTCTTTATTTCCTTTATTGACTGCGGTCTTTATCGAGCCGTTGAACTGTTGCTGTGTCTAGGCATTGAATAAAGCAATACATCCTTTTAAAGTAGACATCCGTTCATTGGAGTTCTTTGCTCCCCGAATGTCGCTCCATCTATAAGCGTTGGCTCTGAAGCACGCATCAGGGGCCAGCCTGCATGCTTGCCGCTTTTGAACTAGCAGCGACTGTAGGTCACTCACACAGGCTGGTTGGAATGGCCTAGCATTATCCTAATACGGAGGTGTAACTTGAAGCTGTGGGGCTCCAGTACGAAGTCTGGAACTGGGCCCCCAACTATAAAGCTTCATTGATAGCATTGGTTTACAATGTGGGAAAGAGAGACTTTATGGGCCCCCTAGGGCTCCGGGTCCCAGGTGCGACCGCACCCACTGTACATACGCCCATGACCCGAATACGTGGAGCATACAGACGTAGGGTGTGTGTGTTGTTGTTTTGCTTCCAGTTAAAATCGCGATTTTGCGCGATTGCGATTTTAACATTACAAGTCCCATAGACCCCTGCAGAAAAAAAACTGCTGCGAATTTCGCAGTGAAAAAAAAAACTGTAGTGGGTAGTCACCCTTATGGGCTGAATAAAACAGCCATTCTGTCGAACATACAATTTGTCCGGCTGCTGTGGCGTCTTGGGAAGTGTCATGTCTCATCTACCTGACTCTATTCATTGACATGTATAACCTGTACTGTATCTGCAAGTGTTTGCCTTCTTTAGTTTGTCCCTTCTGGTTCTCTGTACCCCCTGTATTGCATAACTCCTCCCCTTCCTCCTGCTAGGGAGTTTCCTGTCTATAGCCTATGTGCTAGGTCTCTACTCTGTGCTTTGGCTAATCATCATTCTTTTTACCTACTGCTGAATGTGCATTATACAAGATTTCTACCTGAATAAACCCTGGAATCTTCTCCCATGCCTCTGCAGTGGAGTTGGATGCTGTCTGACAACATATATCTTCTGTGAGTACTGGTTCATAACTACAAGAGAAGTTACTTCAGCCGATACGCTTACAGCCATGTTATTGAGTCAGAATAGGAAGATAGGCCAGTAGATTTCTGCCCACTTCCATCTCCAATGGAGACTGGCTGTAAATGGCAGCCGTACATGAGTATTTATGGTTCCAAGCTGTACGTGTCATAATAGAGCCTTACTGACATCACCAGTCAGCTTCAACTGTCAGACATCCAGGGTTATTGCATACAGTCTATCTATCTATCTATCCTATCTATCCTATCTATCCTATCTATCTATCTATCTATCTATCTATCTATCTATCTATCTATCTGTCTCTGTGTATAGATAAATATCTATATAAATATATAGAAATACATATATATCGATATATATTTTTATGGATTTCTACCCAAATATATGGATGTATACATATATAGATATATAGTCATGTAAGGCTGAAGAAAAGACATGCCGTGTGTATAATTTCTTCAGCCTATGATGTGTTTTATTTTCTTTATTCTCAGTATTGCTAGGATCTTCCCAGTATAATATATAGCAACCAATCGCAGCACAGCTTTCATGTAACCTGAGTAGTATAAGAAGTATCAACCAATCACAGCACAGCTTTCATGTTGCCTCAGCAGTATAATATATAGCAACCAATCACAGCACAGCTTTCATGTTACCTTAACAGTATAAAAAATAGCAACCAATCACAGCACAGCTTTCATTTTACCTCAGCATTGGCTGCGGAATCTGCTTTTTATTTTTCAATAACCAACGCATCGGGTAAAATTGGCGCGACTTTCCCGCCGGTTTGAAACCACCCTAGAGAAAATTAGGGCAAAAAGATGGAGAACTGGGAGGTGACCCGCTAATCTCTATGGTGCTGTAATTTGGGTAAATCCAATAGGAGGTGCAGCACGTTTCTGTAAAACCAATAGAGGGCGCTGTTATGTTACTGTAGAAACCAATGGACAGCATGGCAGAGGGGCGGAGAGGGGGTGGAGAGGAGGCAGAGAGGAGGTGGGAGCTCAGTTCTCGCTCCTGGCTCTTCCAGCCCCCCCCGCAGATGAGGACGACGTATATCGGCTCGGCGTGAAAACCGAGCCGATATACGTTCGTGTGAATGCACCCTAAGCCAGACGCCTGCTGCACACTGAGGAGGGGCAATCACCATGAAACAGTCTGTCTGTGCATGGCTTCCTGGCTTGGTTTAATATTCCCAATCATTGTTAAGGCTTGTGATAAATCACTTGGATTTGAAGGAATGCTGCATCCAATAGATGGCGCTATAGAGGTATTTTCTTATCCTTATTTGCATAGATATCCCAGAGGAGCTAGCATCACCTTATAAGTTTTCTTACTCATTTTTTAGGTTCTCAAACCCCTCTTCTGTGTGCAGTGCTTGGGTAGTGACTATACCATCCCCTGACCCATTTACCCCATGGGTGTCTCCACATACTTTTTGGGTGCTCTCCTTAAGGAGACACAACACCGCTTCTGACCCACATAGGAATGTGAACCACAGGCCAACTAGGGCTGAGGAGATGGGCGCATTGTCCAGTATCACATGTGTAGTCTAACAGAGCTTACTTTGGGTAAGTGAGAGTTTTGGCCCATGTGAAAGGGGAATTACTGTATGCTAAACTGTTCACTTCATTTTCATTACCTTCTATGACATTTATGGAAATGACACGGCACAGATTATTGTTAGGGGTTCCATCACAGTCCCCTTGTGTAGCCGCACCGCCTCCACGCTCCCCTCATGTAAGCCCACTTTCCTAGTGTAACCGTATTGTCACCACACTCCCCACATGTAACCATACCACGGTTCGAAAAGTGTCATAATAGAGCCTTAAAGGGGTTCTGTCATTAAAAACAAAAAAATATATACTTACCTATTGCTCCCCAGGCAGCCTGCTTACCTCTTCTTCTTATCCCAAATCTTCTCCTGGAGCCGCTTGTCACTTCGGTCACGTGACCTCCAGCAACCTGATTTTCCTCCATCCGGTCAAAAAGCGTACATTGCGCTACCTTCCGCTTCCTTCAGGTCAATGTACGCATACGTCACTAGTGACGTATGCGTACATTGCCTTCTCAGGAAGCGCGGAATGAAAGCAGCCGTGCGAGACAATGGCGCGACTGCGCATGCAGCTATCCTGGAGATAGCTATAGTCTATGGAATATACACGGGCTTTAGCCTTGGCAGTCGTCGTCATTAAAATCTATGTATAGCTACCTGCCATGCTGTCCATTGGTTTCTACAGTAACATTGCAGCGCCCTCTATTAGTTTTACAGAAACGTGCTGCACCTATGCTCCCTTTAATATATGATCCCCAGATAGGGGACGTATCAGATGCAACACGCTCAGGCAGCACTCCGGGCGCACCCACAATGCACTGAGGGAGCTGGAAGACCTTTGCATAGCCCCACCCAACGCTTTCTCAACCGCGCCCCCTCACATCCTCCTCAGTCCTTCCTCTTGCACCGCGCTCACGCATCCTAGGCTTGCAGAGCCTGCAGGACTCGTCACCTCCCTACGCAGGATGGTTAAGCACGCGATGACACTAGAAGCAAGCACTAGTTTGCCTCTGAAGGTGCGTCCGTCGGTCGTTTTGAGAGATCTCTTTTGGTGGACGCATTTCGAGTGGGGACGGACGGAAACTTTTTCCCAAAAATGAGGAAAATTGGCTTCGACCCCATAGGGCTTTATTGGCTTCCCCTGGGCTGGCATTAGTAGACCTTAGTAAGAATAAGAATAGATCAGCATGGTCATCTGAAGAAGTTTAAATGTACAGCAGGCCTTTTTTTTTATTTTTCCCGCCATACATAAATAAATCCATCCATCCATCCATCCATCCATCCATAACTATAGATTATATAGAGAAATAAATCTTGCTATTTGTATAGCGATAGATAGATAGTGTAGATTATAGACATACATTATATCCAGATGATAGATTTTAGATTATTTATATCTATGTAGATTCTATCATCTATATTAATTATATAATAGATCTATGGATTATCTATCTATCTATCAATCAATAGATCTATTATATAATCAACATACATTATAGAATCTACATATATACATAATACAGCTATATGTGTTTGTGTATGTATGTAGATATATATATATATATATATATCTCATCTAAAATCTATCTTTTATCTATATGCACAAAATCTATAATTCAGATATAATCTATATCTATAATCTACATAATTAATAAATAAATAGATAGATTCATTCATACATACATACATACATACACACTGTATGCAAATGAGCCAGGTGTCTGGCAGGCTGATGTCACTGCATTGTGATGTCATCAATTTAGAAGTATAAATACCAGACTTGGCAGCCATGTTAGTCAGTCTCCGCTGCAGCTCGGAGACGGGAGGTGGGGAACCCCTATCTCCTCCGAGAAGCCACAGAACTGGATCCTTTTTATTTTTAGCAGAGTGCATTTTGAATGCAGCACACAAGGGGGAGACAGCGGCCTACCAAAATCCAGTTGGCTGCCGCTGTGGCCTATTTTTTTTTTTTTTAAAAAGGTAGGTTCTGTCCTTCCACGGTGAGGAATAGGCAGGGATGTTCCGTTTTTGCCAGCTGGGGAATGCTTATAGGCAAGGCCTTATTCCTGGTGGTGCATGTAACGTCAGACCACGTTTCAGACATGCAGCAGCGGCACCAGCAGCATTCAGTCAGTCAGTGGCTCGCAAACGTTTCCCATGCAAGTTTACATTAAACAGACACATTTCTTTATTTCCTTTATTGACTGCGGTCTTTATCGAGCCGTTGAACTGTTGCTGTGTCTAGGCATTGAATAAAGCAATACATCCTTTTAAAGTAGACATCCGTTCATTGGAGTTCTTTGCTCCCCGAATGTCGCTCCATCTATAAGCGTTGGCTCTGAAGCACGCATCAGGGGCCAGCCTGCATGCTTGCCGCTTTTGAACTAGCAGCGACTGTAGGTCACTCACACAGGCTGGTTGGAATGGCCTAGCATTATCCTAATACGGAGGTGTAACTTGAAGCTGTGGGGCTCCAGTACGAAGTCTGGAACTGGGCCCCCAACTATAAAGCTTCATTGATAGCATTGGTTTACAATGTGGGAAAGAGAGACTTTATGGGCCCCCTAGGGCTCCGGGTCCCAGGTGCGACCGCACCCACTGTACATACGCCCATGACCCGAATACGTGGAGCATACAGACGTAGGGTGTGTGTGTTGTTGTTTTGCTTCCAGTTAAAATCGCGATTTTGCGCGATTGCGATTTTAACATTACAAGTCCCATAGACCCCTGCAGAAAAAAAACTGCTGCGAATTTCGCAGTGAAAAAAAAAACTGTAGTGGGTAGTCACCCTTATGGGCTGAATAAAACAGCCATTCTGTCGAACATACAATTTGTCCGGCTGCTGTGGCGTCTTGGGAAGTGTCATGTCTCATCTACCTGACTCTATTCATTGACATGTATAACCTGTACTGTATCTGCAAGTGTTTGCCTTCTTTAGTTTGTCCCTTCTGGTTCTCTGTACCCCCTGTATTGCATAACTCCTCCCCTTCCTCCTGCTAGGGAGTTTCCTGTCTATAGCCTATGTGCTAGGTCTCTACTCTGTGCTTTGGCTAATCATCATTCTTTTTACCTACTGCTGAATGTGCATTATACAAGATTTCTACCTGAATAAACCCTGGAATCTTCTCCCATGCCTCTGCAGTGGAGTTGGATGCTGTCTGACAACATATATCTTCTGTGAGTACTGGTTCATAACTACAAGAGAAGTTACTTCAGCCGATACGCTTACAGCCATGTTATTGAGTCAGAATAGGAAGATAGGCCAGTAGATTTCTGCCCACTTCCATCTCCAATGGAGACTGGCTGTAAATGGCAGCCGTACATGAGTATTTATGGTTCCAAGCTGTACGTGTCATAATAGAGCCTTACTGACATCACCAGTCAGCTTCAACTGTCAGACATCCAGGGTTATTGCATACAGTCTATCTATCTATCTATCTATCTATCCTATCTATCCTATCTATCTATCTATCTATCTATCTATCTATCTATCTATCTGTCTCTGTGTATAGATAAATATCTATATAAATATATAGAAATACATATATATCGATATATATTTTTATGGATTTCTACCCAAATATATGGATGTATACATATATAGATATATAGTCATGTAAGGCTGAAGAAAAGACATGCCGTGTGTATAATTTCTTCAGCCTATGATGTGTTTTATTTTCTTTATTCTCAGTATTGCTAGGATCTTCCCAGTATAATATATAGCAACCAATCGCAGCACAGCTTTCATGTAACCTGAGTAGTATAAGAAGTATCAACCAATCACAGCACAGCTTTCATGTTGCCTCAGCAGTATAATATATAGCAACCAATCACAGCACAGCTTTCATGTTACCTTAACAGTATAAAAAATAGCAACCAATCACAGCACAGCTTTCATTTTACCTCAGCATTGGCTGCGGAATCTGCTTTTTATTTTTCAATAACCAACGCATCGGGTAAAATTGGCGCGACTTTCCCGCCGGTTTGAAACCACCCTAGAGAAAATTAGGGCAAAAAGATGGAGAACTGGGAGGTGACCCGCTAATCTCTATGGTGCTGTAATTTGGGTAAATCCAATAGGAGGTGCAGCACGTTTCTGTAAAACCAATAGAGGGCGCTGTTATGTTACTGTAGAAACCAATGGACAGCATGGCAGAGGGGCGGAGAGGGGGTGGAGAGGAGGCAGAGAGGAGGTGGGAGCTCAGTTCTCGCTCCTGGCTCTTCCAGCCCCCCCCGCAGATGAGGACGACGTATATCGGCTCGGCGTGAAAACCGAGCCGATATACGTTCGTGTGAATGCACCCTAAGCCAGACGCCTGCTGCACACTGAGGAGGGGCAATCACCATGAAACAGTCTGTCTGTGCATGGCTTCCTGGCTTGGTTTAATATTCCCAATCATTGTTAAGGCTTGTGATAAATCACTTGGATTTGAAGGAATGCTGCATCCAATAGATGGCGCTATAGAGGTATTTTCTTATCCTTATTTGCATAGATATCCCAGAGGAGCTAGCATCACCTTATAAGTTTTCTTACTCATTTTTTAGGTTCTCAAACCCCTCTTCTGTGTGCAGTGCTTGGGTAGTGACTATACCATCCCCTGACCCATTTACCCCATGGGTGTCTCCACATACTTTTTGGGTGCTCTCCTTAAGGAGACACAACACCGCTTCTGACCCACATAGGAATGTGAACCACAGGCCAACTAGGGCTGAGGAGATGGGCGCATTGTCCAGTATCACATGTGTAGTCTAACAGAGCTTACTTTGGGTAAGTGAGAGTTTTGGCCCATGTGAAAGGGGAATTACTGTATGCTAAACTGTTCACTTCATTTTCATTACCTTCTATGACATTTATGGAAATGACACGGCACAGATTATTGTTAGGGGTTCCATCACAGTCCCCTTGTGTAGCCGCACCGCCTCCACGCTCCCCTCATGTAAGCCCACTTTCCTAGTGTAACCGTATTGTCACCACACTCCCCACATGTAACCATACCACGGTTCGAAAAGTGTCATAATAGAGCCTTAAAGGGGTTCTGTCATTAAAAACAAAAAAATATATACTTACCTATTGCTCCCCAGGCAGCCTGCTTACCTCTTCTTCTTATCCCAAATCTTCTCCTGGAGCCGCTTGTCACTTCGGTCACGTGACCTCCAGCAACCTGATTTTCCTCCATCCGGTCAAAAAGCGTACATTGCGCTACCTTCCGCTTCCTTCAGGTCAATGTACGCATACGTCACTAGTGACGTATGCGTACATTGCCTTCTCAGGAAGCGCGGAATGAAAGCAGCCGTGCGAGACAATGGCGCGACTGCGCATGCAGCTATCCTGGAGATAGCTATAGTCTATGGAATATACACGGGCTTTAGCCTTGGCAGTCGTCGTCATTAAAATCTATGTATAGCTACCTGCCATGCTGTCCATTGGTTTCTACAGTAACATTGCAGCGCCCTCTATTAGTTTTACAGAAACGTGCTGCACCTATGCTCCCTTTAATATATGATCCCCAGATAGGGGACGTATCAGATGCAACACGCTCAGGCAGCACTCCGGGCGCACCCACAATGCACTGAGGGAGCTGGAAGACCTTTGCATAGCCCCACCCAACGCTTTCTCAACCGCGCCCCCTCACATCCTCCTCAGTCCTTCCTCTTGCACCGCGCTCACGCATCCTAGGCTTGCAGAGCCTGCAGGACTCGTCACCTCCCTACGCAGGATGGTTAAGCACGCGATGACACTAGAAGCAAGCACTAGTTTGCCTCTGAAGGTGCGTCCGTCGGTCGTTTTGAGAGATCTCTTTTGGTGGACGCATTTCGAGTGGGGACGGACGGAAACTTTTTCCCAAAAATGAGGAAAATTGGCTTCGACCCCATAGGGCTTTATTGGCTTCCCCTGGGCTGGCATTAGTAGACCTTAGTAAGAATAAGAATAGATCAGCATGGTCATCTGAAGAAGTTTAAATGTACAGCAGGCCTTTTTTTTTATTTTTCCCGCCATACATAAATAAATCCATCCATCCATCCATCCATCCATCCATCCATAACTATAGATTATATAGAGAAATAAATCTTGCTATTTGTATAGCGATAGATAGATAGTGTAGATTATAGACATACATTATATCCAGATGATAGATTTTAGATTATTTATATCTATGTAGATTCTATCATCTATATTAATTATATAATAGATCTATGGATTATCTATCTATCTATCAATCAATAGATCTATTATATAATCAACATACATTATAGAATCTACATATATACATAATACAGCTATATGTGTTTGTGTATGTATGTAGATATATATATATATATATATATCTCATCTAAAATCTATCTTTTATCTATATGCACAAAATCTATAATTCAGATATAATCTATATCTATAATCTACATAATTAATAAATAAATAGATAGATTCATTCATACATACATACATACATACACACTGTATGCAAATGAGCCAGGTGTCTGGCAGGCTGATGTCACTGCATTGTGATGTCATCAATTTAGAAGTATAAATACCAGACTTGGCAGCCATGTTAGTCAGTCTCCGCTGCAGCTCGGAGACGGGAGGTGGGGAACCCCTATCTCCTCCGAGAAGCCACAGAACTGGATCCTTTTTATTTTTAGCAGAGTGCATTTTGAATGCAGCACACAAGGGGGAGACAGCGGCCTACCAAAATCCAGTTGGCTGCCGCTGTGGCCTATTTTTTTTTTTTTTAAAAAGGTAGGTTCTGTCCTTCCACGGTGAGGAATAGGCAGGGATGTTCCGTTTTTGCCAGCTGGGGAATGCTTATAGGCAAGGCCTTATTCCTGGTGGTGCATGTAACGTCAGACCACGTTTCAGACATGCAGCAGCGGCACCAGCAGCATTCAGTCAGTCAGTGGCTCGCAAACGTTTCCCATGCAAGTTTACATTAAACAGACACATTTCTTTATTTCCTTTATTGACTGCGGTCTTTATCGAGCCGTTGAACTGTTGCTGTGTCTAGGCATTGAATAAAGCAATACATCCTTTTAAAGTAGACATCCGTTCATTGGAGTTCTTTGCTCCCCGAATGTCGCTCCATCTATAAGCGTTGGCTCTGAAGCACGCATCAGGGGCCAGCCTGCATGCTTGCCGCTTTTGAACTAGCAGCGACTGTAGGTCACTCACACAGGCTGGTTGGAATGGCCTAGCATTATCCTAATACGGAGGTGTAACTTGAAGCTGTGGGGCTCCAGTACGAAGTCTGGAACTGGGCCCCCAACTATAAAGCTTCATTGATAGCATTGGTTTACAATGTGGGAAAGAGAGACTTTATGGGCCCCCTAGGGCTCCGGGTCCCAGGTGCGACCGCACCCACTGTACATACGCCCATGACCCGAATACGTGGAGCATACAGACGTAGGGTGTGTGTGTTGTTGTTTTGCTTCCAGTTAAAATCGCGATTTTGCGCGATTGCGATTTTAACATTACAAGTCCCATAGACCCCTGCAGAAAAAAAACTGCTGCGAATTTCGCAGTGAAAAAAAAAACTGTAGTGGGTAGTCACCCTTATGGGCTGAATAAAACAGCCATTCTGTCGAACATACAATTTGTCCGGCTGCTGTGGCGTCTTGGGAAGTGTCATGTCTCATCTACCTGACTCTATTCATTGACATGTATAACCTGTACTGTATCTGCAAGTGTTTGCCTTCTTTAGTTTGTCCCTTCTGGTTCTCTGTACCCCCTGTATTGCATAACTCCTCCCCTTCCTCCTGCTAGGGAGTTTCCTGTCTATAGCCTATGTGCTAGGTCTCTACTCTGTGCTTTGGCTAATCATCATTCTTTTTACCTACTGCTGAATGTGCATTATACAAGATTTCTACCTGAATAAACCCTGGAATCTTCTCCCATGCCTCTGCAGTGGAGTTGGATGCTGTCTGACAACATATATCTTCTGTGAGTACTGGTTCATAACTACAAGAGAAGTTACTTCAGCCGATACGCTTACAGCCATGTTATTGAGTCAGAATAGGAAGATAGGCCAGTAGATTTCTGCCCACTTCCATCTCCAATGGAGACTGGCTGTAAATGGCAGCCGTACATGAGTATTTATGGTTCCAAGCTGTACGTGTCATAATAGAGCCTTACTGACATCACCAGTCAGCTTCAACTGTCAGACATCCAGGGTTATTGCATACAGTCTATCTATCTATCTATCTATCTATCTATCTATCTATCTATCTATCTATCTGTCTCTGTGTATAGATAAATATCTATATAAATATATAGAAATACATATATATCGATATATATTTTTATGGATTTCTACCCAAATATATGGATGTATACATATATAGATATATAGTCATGTAAGGCTGAAGAAAAGACATGCCGTGTGTATAATTTCTTCAGCCTATGATGTGTTTTATTTTCTTTATTCTCAGTATTGCTAGGATCTTCCCAGTATAATATATAGCAACCAATCGCAGCACAGCTTTCATGTAACCTGAGTAGTATAAGAAGTATCAACCAATCACAGCACAGCTTTCATGTTGCCTCAGCAGTATAATATATAGCAACCAATCACAGCACAGCTTTCATGTTACCTTAACAGTATAAAAAATAGCAACCAATCACAGCACAGCTTTCATTTTACCTCAGCATTGGCTGCGGAATCTGCTTTTTATTTTTCAATAACCAACGCATCGGGTAAAATTGGCGCGACTTTCCCGCCGGTTTGAAACCACCCTAGAGAAAATTAGGGCAAAAAGATGGAGAACTGGGAGGTGACCCGCTAATCTCTATGGTGCTGTAATTTGGGTAAATCCAATAGGAGGTGCAGCACGTTTCTGTAAAACCAATAGAGGGCGCTGTTATGTTACTGTAGAAACCAATGGACAGCATGGCAGAGGGGCGGAGAGGGGGTGGAGAGGAGGCAGAGAGGAGGTGGGAGCTCAGTTCTCGCTCCTGGCTCTTCCAGCCCCCCCCGCAGATGAGGACGACGTATATCGGCTCGGCGTGAAAACCGAGCCGATATACGTTCGTGTGAATGCACCCTAAGCCAGACGCCTGCTGCACACTGAGGAGGGGCAATCACCATGAAACAGTCTGTCTGTGCATGGCTTCCTGGCTTGGTTTAATATTCCCAATCATTGTTAAGGCTTGTGATAAATCACTTGGATTTGAAGGAATGCTGCATCCAATAGATGGCGCTATAGAGGTATTTTCTTATCCTTATTTGCATAGATATCCCAGAGGAGCTAGCATCACCTTATAAGTTTTCTTACTCATTTTTTAGGTTCTCAAACCCCTCTTCTGTGTGCAGTGCTTGGGTAGTGACTATACCATCCCCTGACCCATTTACCCCATGGGTGTCTCCACATACTTTTTGGGTGCTCTCCTTAAGGAGACACAACACCGCTTCTGACCCACATAGGAATGTGAACCACAGGCCAACTAGGGCTGAGGAGATGGGCGCATTGTCCAGTATCACATGTGTAGTCTAACAGAGCTTACTTTGGGTAAGTGAGAGTTTTGGCCCATGTGAAAGGGGAATTACTGTATGCTAAACTGTTCACTTCATTTTCATTACCTTCTATGACATTTATGGAAATGACACGGCACAGATTATTGTTAGGGGTTCCATCACAGTCCCCTTGTGTAGCCGCACCGCCTCCACGCTCCCCTCATGTAAGCCCACTTTCCTAGTGTAACCGTATTGTCACCACACTCCCCACATGTAACCATACCACGGTTCGAAAAGTGTCATAATAGAGCCTTAAAGGGGTTCTGTCATTAAAAACAAAAAAATATATACTTACCTATTGCTCCCCAGGCAGCCTGCTTACCTCTTCTTCTTATCCCAAATCTTCTCCTGGAGCCGCTTGTCACTTCGGTCACGTGACCTCCAGCAACCTGATTTTCCTCCATCCGGTCAAAAAGCGTACATTGCGCTACCTTCCGCTTCCTTCAGGTCAATGTACGCATACGTCACTAGTGACGTATGCGTACATTGCCTTCTCAGGAAGCGCGGAATGAAAGCAGCCGTGCGAGACAATGGCGCGACTGCGCATGCAGCTATCCTGGAGATAGCTATAGTCTATGGAATATACACGGGCTTTAGCCTTGGCAGTCGTCGTCATTAAAATCTATGTATAGCTACCTGCCATGCTGTCCATTGGTTTCTACAGTAACATTGCAGCGCCCTCTATTAGTTTTACAGAAACGTGCTGCACCTATGCTCCCTTTAATATATGATCCCCAGATAGGGGACGTATCAGATGCAACACGCTCAGGCAGCACTCCGGGCGCACCCACAATGCACTGAGGGAGCTGGAAGACCTTTGCATAGCCCCACCCAACGCTTTCTCAACCGCGCCCCCTCACATCCTCCTCAGTCCTTCCTCTTGCACCGCGCTCACGCATCCTAGGCTTGCAGAGCCTGCAGGACTCGTCACCTCCCTACGCAGGATGGTTAAGCACGCGATGACACTAGAAGCAAGCACTAGTTTGCCTCTGAAGGTGCGTCCGTCGGTCGTTTTGAGAGATCTCTTTTGGTGGACGCATTTCGAGTGGGGACGGACGGAAACTTTTTCCCAAAAATGAGGAAAATTGGCTTCGACCCCATAGGGCTTTATTGGCTTCCCCTGGGCTGGCATTAGTAGACCTTAGTAAGAATAAGAATAGATCAGCATGGTCATCTGAAGAAGTTTAAATGTACAGCAGGCCTTTTTTTTTATTTTTCCCGCCATACATAAATAAATCCATCCATCCATCCATCCATCCATCCATCCATAACTATAGATTATATAGAGAAATAAATCTTGCTATTTGTATAGCGATAGATAGATAGTGTAGATTATAGACATACATTATATCCAGATGATAGATTTTAGATTATTTATATCTATGTAGATTCTATCATCTATATTAATTATATAATAGATCTATGGATTATCTATCTATCTATCAATCAATAGATCTATTATATAATCAACATACATTATAGAATCTACATATATACATAATACAGCTATATGTGTTTGTGTATGTATGTAGATATATATATATATATATATATCTCATCTAAAATCTATCTTTTATCTATATGCACAAAATCTATAATTCAGATATAATCTATATCTATAATCTACATAATTAATAAATAAATAGATAGATTCATTCATACATACATACATACATACACACTGTATGCAAATGAGCCAGGTGTCTGGCAGGCTGATGTCACTGCATTGTGATGTCATCAATTTAGAAGTATAAATACCAGACTTGGCAGCCATGTTAGTCAGTCTCCGCTGCAGCTCGGAGACGGGAGGTGGGGAACCCCTATCTCCTCCGAGAAGCCACAGAACTGGATCCTTTTTATTTTTAGCAGAGTGCATTTTGAATGCAGCACACAAGGGGGAGACAGCGGCCTACCAAAATCCAGTTGGCTGCCGCTGTGGCCTATTTTTTTTTTTTTTAAAAAGGTAGGTTCTGTCCTTCCACGGTGAGGAATAGGCAGGGATGTTCCGTTTTTGCCAGCTGGGGAATGCTTATAGGCAAGGCCTTATTCCTGGTGGTGCATGTAACGTCAGACCACGTTTCAGACATGCAGCAGCGGCACCAGCAGCATTCAGTCAGTCAGTGGCTCGCAAACGTTTCCCATGCAAGTTTACATTAAACAGACACATTTCTTTATTTCCTTTATTGACTGCGGTCTTTATCGAGCCGTTGAACTGTTGCTGTGTCTAGGCATTGAATAAAGCAATACATCCTTTTAAAGTAGACATCCGTTCATTGGAGTTCTTTGCTCCCCGAATGTCGCTCCATCTATAAGCGTTGGCTCTGAAGCACGCATCAGGGGCCAGCCTGCATGCTTGCCGCTTTTGAACTAGCAGCGACTGTAGGTCACTCACACAGGCTGGTTGGAATGGCCTAGCATTATCCTAATACGGAGGTGTAACTTGAAGCTGTGGGGCTCCAGTACGAAGTCTGGAACTGGGCCCCCAACTATAAAGCTTCATTGATAGCATTGGTTTACAATGTGGGAAAGAGAGACTTTATGGGCCCCCTAGGGCTCCGGGTCCCAGGTGCGACCGCACCCACTGTACATACGCCCATGACCCGAATACGTGGAGCATACAGACGTAGGGTGTGTGTGTTGTTGTTTTGCTTCCAGTTAAAATCGCGATTTTGCGCGATTGCGATTTTAACATTACAAGTCCCATAGACCCCTGCAGAAAAAAAACTGCTGCGAATTTCGCAGTGAAAAAAAAAACTGTAGTGGGTAGTCACCCTTATGGGCTGAATAAAACAGCCATTCTGTCGAACATACAATTTGTCCGGCTGCTGTGGCGTCTTGGGAAGTGTCATGTCTCATCTACCTGACTCTATTCATTGACATGTATAACCTGTACTGTATCTGCAAGTGTTTGCCTTCTTTAGTTTGTCCCTTCTGGTTCTCTGTACCCCCTGTATTGCATAACTCCTCCCCTTCCTCCTGCTAGGGAGTTTCCTGTCTATAGCCTATGTGCTAGGTCTCTACTCTGTGCTTTGGCTAATCATCATTCTTTTTACCTACTGCTGAATGTGCATTATACAAGATTTCTACCTGAATAAACCCTGGAATCTTCTCCCATGCCTCTGCAGTGGAGTTGGATGCTGTCTGACAACATATATCTTCTGTGAGTACTGGTTCATAACTACAAGAGAAGTTACTTCAGCCGATACGCTTACAGCCATGTTATTGAGTCAGAATAGGAAGATAGGCCAGTACATTTCTGCCCACTTCCATCTCCAATGGAGACTGGCTGTAAATGGCAGCCGTACATGAGTATTTATGGTTCCAAGCTGTACGTGTCATAATAGAGCCTTACTGACATCACCAGTCAGCTTCAACTGTCAGACATCCAGGGTTATTGCATACAGTCTATCTATCTATCTATCTATCTATCTATCTATCTATCTATCTATCTATCTATCTATCTATCTATCTATCTGTCTCTGTGTATAGATAAATATCTATATAAATATATAGAAATACATATATATCGATATATATTTTTATGGATTTCTACCCAAATATATGGATGTATACATATATAGATATATAGTCATGTAAGGCTGAAGAAAAGACATGCCGTGTGTATAATTTCTTCAGCCTATGATGTGTTTTATTTTCTTTATTCTCAGTATTGCTAGGATCTTCCCAGTATAATATATAGCAACCAATCGCAGCACAGCTTTCATGTAACCTGAGTAGTATAAGAAGTATCAACCAATCACAGCACAGCTTTCATGTTGCCTCAGCAGTATAATATATAGCAACCAATCACAGCACAGCTTTCATGTTACCTTAACAGTATAAAAAATAGCAACCAATCACAGCACAGCTTTCATTTTACCTCAGCATTGGCTGCGGAATCTGCTTTTTATTTTTCAATAACCAACGCATCGGGTAAAATTGGCGCGACTTTCCCGCCGGTTTGAAACCACCCTAGAGAAAATTAGGGCAAAAAGATGGAGAACTGGGAGGTGACCCGCTAATCTCTATGGTGCTGTAATTTGGGTAAATCCAATAGGAGGTGCAGCACGTTTCTGTAAAACCAATAGAGGGCGCTGTTATGTTACTGTAGAAACCAATGGACAGCATGGCAGAGGGGCGGAGAGGGGGTGGAGAGGAGGCAGAGAGGAGGTGGGAGCTCAGTTCTCGCTCCTGGCTCTTCCAGCCCCCCCCGCAGATGAGGACGACGTATATCGGCTCGGCGTGAAAACCGAGCCGATATACGTTCGTGTGAATGCACCCTAAGCCAGACGCCTGCTGCACACTGAGGAGGGGCAATCACCATGAAACAGTCTGTCTGTGCATGGCTTCCTGGCTTGGTTTAATATTCCCAATCATTGTTAAGGCTTGTGATAAATCACTTGGATTTGAAGGAATGCTGCATCCAATAGATGGCGCTATAGAGGTATTTTCTTATCCTTATTTGCATAGATATCCCAGAGGAGCTAGCATCACCTTATAAGTTTTCTTACTCATTTTTTAGGTTCTCAAACCCCTCTTCTGTGTGCAGTGCTTGGGTAGTGACTATACCATCCCCTGACCCATTTACCCCATGGGTGTCTCCACATACTTTTTGGGTGCTCTCCTTAAGGAGACACAACACCGCTTCTGACCCACATAGGAATGTGAACCACAGGCCAACTAGGGCTGAGGAGATGGGCGCATTGTCCAGTATCACATGTGTAGTCTAACAGAGCTTACTTTGGGTAAGTGAGAGTTTTGGCCCATGTGAAAGGGGAATTACTGTATGCTAAACTGTTCACTTCATTTTCATTACCTTCTATGACATTTATGGAAATGACACGGCACAGATTATTGTTAGGGGTTCCATCACAGTCCCCTTGTGTAGCCGCACCGCCTCCACGCTCCCCTCATGTAAGCCCACTTTCCTAGTGTAACCGTATTGTCACCACACTCCCCACATGTAACCATACCACGGTTCGAAAAGTGTCATAATAGAGCCTTAAAGGGGTTCTGTCATTAAAAACAAAAAAATATATACTTACCTATTGCTCCCCAGGCAGCCTGCTTACCTCTTCTTCTTATCCCAAATCTTCTCCTGGAGCCGCTTGTCACTTCGGTCACGTGACCTCCAGCAACCTGATTTTCCTCCATCCGGTCAAAAAGCGTACATTGCGCTACCTTCCGCTTCCTTCAGGTCAATGTACGCATACGTCACTAGTGACGTATGCGTACATTGCCTTCTCAGGAAGCGCGGAATGAAAGCAGCCGTGCGAGACAATGGCGCGACTGCGCATGCAGCTATCCTGGAGATAGCTATAGTCTATGGAATATACACGGGCTTTAGCCTTGGCAGTCGTCGTCATTAAAATCTATGTATAGCTACCTGCCATGCTGTCCATTGGTTTCTACAGTAACATTGCAGCGCCCTCTATTAGTTTTACAGAAACGTGCTGCACCTATGCTCCCTTTAATATATGATCCCCAGATAGGGGACGTATCAGATGCAACACGCTCAGGCAGCACTCCGGGCGCACCCACAATGCACTGAGGGAGCTGGAAGACCTTTGCATAGCCCCACCCAACGCTTTCTCAACCGCGCCCCCTCACATCCTCCTCAGTCCTTCCTCTTGCACCGCGCTCACGCATCCTAGGCTTGCAGAGCCTGCAGGACTCGTCACCTCCCTACGCAGGATGGTTAAGCACGCGATGACACTAGAAGCAAGCACTAGTTTGCCTCTGAAGGTGCGTCCGTCGGTCGTTTTGAGAGATCTCTTTTGGTGGACGCATTTCGAGTGGGGACGGACGGAAACTTTTTCCCAAAAATGAGGAAAATTGGCTTCGACCCCATAGGGCTTTATTGGCTTCCCCTGGGCTGGCATTAGTAGACCTTAGTAAGAATAAGAATAGATCAGCATGGTCATCTGAAGAAGTTTAAATGTACAGCAGGCCTTTTTTTTTATTTTTCCCGCCATACATAAATAAATCCATCCATCCATCCATCCATCCATCCATCCATAACTATAGATTATATAGAGAAATAAATCTTGCTATTTGTATAGCGATAGATAGATAGTGTAGATTATAGACATACATTATATCCAGATGATAGATTTTAGATTATTTATATCTATGTAGATTCTATCATCTATATTAATTATATAATAGATCTATGGATTATCTATCTATCTATCAATCAATAGATCTATTATATAATCAACATACATTATAGAATCTACATATATACATAATACAGCTATATGTGTTTGTGTATGTATGTAGATATATATATATATATATATATATATATCTCATCTAAAATCTATCTTTTATCTATATGCACAAAATCTATAATTCAGATATAATCTATATCTATAATCTACATAATTAATAAATAAATAGATAGATTCATTCATACATACATACATACATACACACTGTATGCAAATGAGCCAGGTGTCTGGCAGGCTGATGTCACTGCATTGTGATGTCATCAATTTAGAAGTATAAATACCAGACTTGGCAGCCATGTTAGTCAGTCTCCGCTGCAGCTCGGAGACGGGAGGTGGGGAACCCCTATCTCCTCCGAGAAGCCACAGAACTGGATCCTTTTTATTTTTAGCAGAGTGCATTTTGAATGCAGCACACAAGGGGGAGACAGCGGCCTACCAAAATCCAGTTGGCTGCCGCTGTGGCCTATTTTTTTTTTTTTTAAAAAGGTAGGTTCTGTCCTTCCACGGTGAGGAATAGGCAGGGATGTTCCGTTTTTGCCAGCTGGGGAATGCTTATAGGCAAGGCCTTATTCCTGGTGGTGCATGTAACGTCAGACCACGTTTCAGACATGCAGCAGCGGCACCAGCAGCATTCAGTCAGTCAGTGGCTCGCAAACGTTTCCCATGCAAGTTTACATTAAACAGACACATTTCTTTATTTCCTTTATTGACTGCGGTCTTTATCGAGCCGTTGAACTGTTGCTGTGTCTAGGCATTGAATAAAGCAATACATCCTTTTAAAGTAGACATCCGTTCATTGGAGTTCTTTGCTCCCCGAATGTCGCTCCATCTATAAGCGTTGGCTCTGAAGCACGCATCAGGGGCCAGCCTGCATGCTTGCCGCTTTTGAACTAGCAGCGACTGTAGGTCACTCACACAGGCTGGTTGGAATGGCCTAGCATTATCCTAATACGGAGGTGTAACTTGAAGCTGTGGGGCTCCAGTACGAAGTCTGGAACTGGGCCCCCAACTATAAAGCTTCATTGATAGCATTGGTTTACAATGTGGGAAAGAGAGACTTTATGGGCCCCCTAGGGCTCCGGGTCCCAGGTGCGACCGCACCCACTGTACATACGCCCATGACCCGAATACGTGGAGCATACAGACGTAGGGTGTGTGTGTTGTTGTTTTGCTTCCAGTTAAAATCGCGATTTTGCGCGATTGCGATTTTAACATTACAAGTCCCATAGACCCCTGCAGAAAAAAAACTGCTGCGAATTTCGCAGTGAAAAAAAAAACTGTAGTGGGTAGTCACCCTTATGGGCTGAATAAAACAGCCATTCTGTCGAACATACAATTTGTCCGGCTGCTGTGGCGTCTTGGGAAGTGTCATGTCTCATCTACCTGACTCTATTCATTGACATGTATAACCTGTACTGTATCTGCAAGTGTTTGCCTTCTTTAGTTTGTCCCTTCTGGTTCTTTGTACCCCCTGTATTGCATAACTCCTCCCCTTCCTCCTGCTAGGGAGTTTCCTGTCTATAGCCTATGTGCTAGGTCTCTACTCTGTGCTTTGGCTAATCATCATTCTTTTTACCTACTGCTGAATGTGCATTATACAAGATTTCTACCTGAATAAACCCTGAAATCTTCTCCCATGCCTCTGCAGTGGAGTTGGATGCTGTCTGACAACATATATCTTCTGTGAGTACTGGTTCATAACTACAAGAGAAGTTACTTCAGCCGATACGCTTACAGCCATGTTATTGAGTCAGAATAGGAAGATAGGCCAGTAGATTTCTGCCCACTTCCATCTCCAATGGAGACTGGCTGTAAATGGCAGCCGTACATGAGTATTTATGGTTCCAAGCTGTACGTGTCATAATAGAGCCTTACTGACATCACCAGTCAGCTTCAACTGTCAGACATCCAGGGTTATTGCATACAGTCTATCTATCTATCTATCTATCCTATCTATCCTATCTATCCTATCTATCTATCTATCTATCTATCTATCTATCTATCTATCTGTCTCTGTGTATAGATAAATATCTATATAAATATATAGAAATACATATATATCGATATATATTTTTATGGATTTCTACCCAAATATATGGATGTATACATATATAGATATATAGTCATGTAAGGCTGAAGAAAAGACATGCCGTGTGTATAATTTCTTCAGCCTATGATGTGTTTTATTTTCTTTATTCTCAGTATTGCTAGGATCTTCCCAGTATAATATATAGCAACCAATCGCAGCACAGCTTTCATGTAACCTGAGTAGTATAAGAAGTATCAACCAATCACAGCACAGCTTTCATGTTGCCTCAGCAGTATAATATATAGCAACCAATCACAGCACAGCTTTCATGTTACCTTAACAGTATAAAAAATAGCAACCAATCACAGCACAGCTTTCATTTTACCTCAGCATTGGCTGCGGAATCTGCTTTTTATTTTTCAATAACCAACGCATCGGGTAAAATTGGCGCGACTTTCCCGCCGGTTTGAAACCACCCTAGAGAAAATTAGGGCAAAAAGATGGAGAACTGGGAGGTGACCCGCTAATCTCTATGGTGCTGTAATTTGGGTAAATCCAATAGGAGGTGCAGCACGTTTCTGTAAAACCAATAGAGGGCGCTGTTATGTTACTGTAGAAACCAATGGACAGCATGGCAGAGGGGCGGAGAGGGGGTGGAGAGGAGGCAGAGAGGAGGTGGGAGCTCAGTTCTCGCTCCTGGCTCTTCCAGCCCCCCCCGCAGATGAGGACGACGTATATCGGCTCGGCGTGAAAACCGAGCCGATATACGTTCGTGTGAATGCACCCTAAGCCAGACGCCTGCTGCACACTGAGGAGGGGCAATCACCATGAAACAGTCTGTCTGTGCATGGCTTCCTGGCTTGGTTTAATATTCCCAATCATTGTTAAGGCTTGTGATAAATCACTTGGATTTGAAGGAATGCTGCATCCAATAGATGGCGCTATAGAGGTATTTTCTTATCCTTATTTGCATAGATATCCCAGAGGAGCTAGCATCACCTTATAAGTTTTCTTACTCATTTTTTAGGTTCTCAAACCCCTCTTCTGTGTGCAGTGCTTGGGTAGTGACTATACCATCCCCTGACCCATTTACCCCATGGGTGTCTCCACATACTTTTTGGGTGCTCTCCTTAAGGAGACACAACACCGCTTCTGACCCACATAGGAATGTGAACCACAGGCCAACTAGGGCTGAGGAGATGGGCGCATTGTCCAGTATCACATGTGTAGTCTAACAGAGCTTACTTTGGGTAAGTGAGAGTTTTGGCCCATGTGAAAGGGGAATTACTGTATGCTAAACTGTTCACTTCATTTTCATTACCTTCTATGACATTTATGGAAATGACACGGCACAGATTATTGTTAGGGGTTCCATCACAGTCCCCTTGTGTAGCCGCACCGCCTCCACGCTCCCCTCATGTAAGCCCACTTTCCTAGTGTAACCGTATTGTCACCACACTCCCCACATGTAACCATACCACGGTTCGAAAAGTGTCATAATAGAGCCTTAAAGGGGTTCTGTCATTAAAAACAAAAAAATATATACTTACCTATTGCTCCCCAGGCAGCCTGCTTACCTCTTCTTCTTATCCCAAATCTTCTCCTGGAGCCGCTTGTCACTTCGGTCACGTGACCTCCAGCAACCTGATTTTCCTCCATCCGGTCAAAAAGCGTACATTGCGCTACCTTCCGCTTCCTTCAGGTCAATGTACGCATACGTCACTAGTGACGTATGCGTACATTGCCTTCTCAGGAAGCGCGGAATGAAAGCAGCCGTGCGAGACAATGGCGCGACTGCGCATGCAGCTATCCTGGAGATAGCTATAGTCTATGGAATATACACGGGCTTTAGCCTTGGCAGTCGTCGTCATTAAAATCTATGTATAGCTACCTGCCATGCTGTCCATTGGTTTCTACAGTAACATTGCAGCGCCCTCTATTAGTTTTACAGAAACGTGCTGCACCTATGCTCCCTTTAATATATGATCCCCAGATAGGGGACGTATCAGATGCAACACGCTCAGGCAGCACTCCGGGCGCACCCACAATGCACTGAGGGAGCTGGAAGACCTTTGCATAGCCCCACCCAACGCTTTCTCAACCGCGCCCCCTCACATCCTCCTCAGTCCTTCCTCTTGCACCGCGCTCACGCATCCTAGGCTTGCAGAGCCTGCAGGACTCGTCACCTCCCTACGCAGGATGGTTAAGCACGCGATGACACTAGAAGCAAGCACTAGTTTGCCTCTGAAGGTGCGTCCGTCGGTCGTTTTGAGAGATCTCTTTTGGTGGACGCATTTCGAGTGGGGACGGACGGAAACTTTTTCCCAAAAATGAGGAAAATTGGCTTCGACCCCATAGGGCTTTATTGGCTTCCCCTGGGCTGGCATTAGTAGACCTTAGTAAGAATAAGAATAGATCAGCATGGTCATCTGAAGAAGTTTAAATGTACAGCAGGCCTTTTTTTTTATTTTTCCCGCCATACATAAATAAATCCATCCATCCATCCATCCATCCATAACTATAGATTATATAGAGAAATAAATCTTGCTATTTGTATAGCGATAGATAGATAGTGTAGATTATAGACATACATTATATCCAGATGATAGATTTTAGATTATTTATATCTATGTAGATTCTATCATCTATATTAATTATATAATAGATCTATGGATTATCTATCTATCTATCAATCAATAGATCTATTATATAATCAACATACATTATAGAATCTACATATATACATAATACAGCTATATGTGTTTGTGTATGTATGTAGATATATATATATATATATCTCATCTAAAATCTATCTTTTATCTATATGCACAAAATCTATAATTCAGATATAATCTATATCTATAATCTACATAATTAATAAATAAATAGATAGATTCATTCATACATACATACATACATACACACTGTATGCAAATGAGCCAGGTGTCTGGCAGGCTGATGTCACTGCATTGTGATGTCATCAATTTAGAAGTATAAATACCAGACTTGGCAGCCATGTTAGTCAGTCTCCGCTGCAGCTCGGAGACGGGAGGTGGGGAACCCCTATCTCCTCCGAGAAGCCACAGAACTGGATCCTTTTTATTTTTAGCAGAGTGCATTTTGAATGCAGCACACAAGGGGGAGACAGCGGCCTACCAAAATCCAGTTGGCTGCCGCTGTGGCCTATTTTTTTTTTTTTTAAAAAGGTAGGTTCTGTCCTTCCACGGTGAGGAATAGGCAGGGATGTTCCGTTTTTGCCAGCTGGGGAATGCTTATAGGCAAGGCCTTATTCCTGGTGGTGCATGTAACGTCAGACCACGTTTCAGACATGCAGCAGCGGCACCAGCAGCATTCAGTCAGTCAGTGGCTCGCAAACGTTTCCCATGCAAGTTTACATTAAACAGACACATTTCTTTATTTCCTTTATTGACTGCGGTCTTTATCGAGCCGTTGAACTGTTGCTGTGTCTAGGCATTGAATAAAGCAATACATCCTTTTAAAGTAGACATCCGTTCATTGGAGTTCTTTGCTCCCCGAATGTCGCTCCATCTATAAGCGTTGGCTCTGAAGCACGCATCAGGGGCCAGCCTGCATGCTTGCCGCTTTTGAACTAGCAGCGACTGTAGGTCACTCACACAGGCTGGTTGGAATGGCCTAGCATTATCCTAATACGGAGGTGTAACTTGAAGCTGTGGGGCTCCAGTACGAAGTCTGGAACTGGGCCCCCAACTATAAAGCTTCATTGATAGCATTGGTTTACAATGTGGGAAAGAGAGACTTTATGGGCCCCCTAGGGCTCCGGGTCCCAGGTGCGACCGCACCCACTGTACATACGCCCATGACCCGAATACGTGGAGCATACAGACGTAGGGTGTGTGTGTTGTTGTTTTGCTTCCAGTTAAAATCGCGATTTTGCGCGATTGCGATTTTAACATTACAAGTCCCATAGACCCCTGCAGAAAAAAAACTGCTGCGAATTTCGCAGTGAAAAAAAAAACTGTAGTGGGTAGTCACCCTTATGGGCTGAATAAAACAGCCATTCTGTCGAACATACAATTTGTCCGGCTGCTGTGGCGTCTTGGGAAGTGTCATGTCTCATCTACCTGACTCTATTCATTGACATGTATAACCTGTACTGTATCTGCAAGTGTTTGCCTTCTTTAGTTTGTCCCTTCTGGTTCTCTGTACCCCCTGTATTGCATAACTCCTCCCCTTCCTCCTGCTAGGGAGTTTCCTGTCTATAGCCTATGTGCTAGGTCTCTACTCTGTGCTTTGGCTAATCATCATTCTTTTTACCTACTGCTGAATGTGCATTATACAAGATTTCTACCTGAATAAACCCTGGAATCTTCTCCCATGCCTCTGCAGTGGAGTTGGATGCTGTCTGACAACATATATCTTCTGTGAGTACTGGTTCATAACTACAAGAGAAGTTACTTCAGCCGATACGCTTACAGCCATGTTATTGAGTCAGAATAGGAAGATAGGCCAGTACATTTCTGCCCACTTCCATCTCCAATGGAGACTGGCTGTAAATGGCAGCCGTACATGAGTATTTATGGTTCCAAGCTGTACGTGTCATAATAGAGCCTTACTGACATCACCAGTCAGCTTCAACTGTCAGACATCCAGGGTTATTGCATACAGTCTATCTATCTATCTATCTATCTATCTATCCTATCTATCCTATCTATCTATCTATCTATCTATCTGTCTCTGTGTATAGATAAATATCTATATAAATATATAGAAATACATATATATCGATATATATTTTTATGGATTTCTACCCAAATATATGGATGTATACATATATAGATATATAGTCATGTAAGGCTGAAGAAAAGACATGCCGTGTGTATAATTTCTTCAGCCTATGATGTGTTTTATTTTCTTTATTCTCAGTATTGCTAGGATCTTCCCAGTATAATATATAGCAACCAATCGCAGCACAGCTTTCATGTAACCTGAGTAGTATAAGAAGTATCAACCAATCACAGCACAGCTTTCATGTTGCCTCAGCAGTATAATATATAGCAACCAATCACAGCACAGCTTTCATGTTACCTTAACAGTATAAAAAATAGCAACCAATCACAGCACAGCTTTCATTTTACCTCAGCATTGGCTGCGGAATCTGCTTTTTATTTTTCAATAACCAACGCATCGGGTAAAATTGGCGCGACTTTCCCGCCGGTTTGAAACCACCCTAGAGAAAATTAGGGCAAAAAGATGGAGAACTGGGAGGTGACCCGCTAATCTCTATGGTGCTGTAATTTGGGTAAATCCAATAGGAGGTGCAGCACGTTTCTGTAAAACCAATAGAGGGCGCTGTTATGTTACTGTAGAAACCAATGGACAGCATGGCAGAGGGGCGGAGAGGGGGTGGAGAGGAGGCAGAGAGGAGGTGGGAGCTCAGTTCTCGCTCCTGGCTCTTCCAGCCCCCCCCGCAGATGAGGACGACGTATATCGGCTCGGCGTGAAAACCGAGCCGATATACGTTCGTGTGAATGCACCCTAAGCCAGACGCCTGCTGCACACTGAGGAGGGGCAATCACCATGAAACAGTCTGTCTGTGCATGGCTTCCTGGCTTGGTTTAATATTCCCAATCATTGTTAAGGCTTGTGATAAATCACTTGGATTTGAAGGAATGCTGCATCCAATAGATGGCGCTATAGAGGTATTTTCTTATCCTTATTTGCATAGATATCCCAGAGGAGCTAGCATCACCTTATAAGTTTTCTTACTCATTTTTTAGGTTCTCAAACCCCTCTTCTGTGTGCAGTGCTTGGGTAGTGACTATACCATCCCCTGACCCATTTACCCCATGGGTGTCTCCACATACTTTTTGGGTGCTCTCCTTAAGGAGACACAACACCGCTTCTGACCCACATAGGAATGTGAACCACAGGCCAACTAGGGCTGAGGAGATGGGCGCATTGTCCAGTATCACATGTGTAGTCTAACAGAGCTTACTTTGGGTAAGTGAGAGTTTTGGCCCATGTGAAAGGGGAATTACTGTATGCTAAACTGTTCACTTCATTTTCATTACCTTCTATGACATTTATGGAAATGACACGGCACAGATTATTGTTAGGGGTTCCATCACAGTCCCCTTGTGTAGCCGCACCGCCTCCACGCTCCCCTCATGTAAGCCCACTTTCCTAGTGTAACCGTATTGTCACCACACTCCCCACATGTAACCATACCACGGTTCGAAAAGTGTCATAATAGAGCCTTAAAGGGGTTCTGTCATTAAAAACAAAAAAATATATACTTACCTATTGCTCCCCAGGCAGCCTGCTTACCTCTTCTTCTTATCCCAAATCTTCTCCTGGAGCCGCTTGTCACTTCGGTCACGTGACCTCCAGCAACCTGATTTTCCTCCATCCGGTCAAAAAGCGTACATTGCGCTACCTTCCGCTTCCTTCAGGTCAATGTACGCATACGTCACTAGTGACGTATGCGTACATTGCCTTCTCAGGAAGCGCGGAATGAAAGCAGCCGTGCGAGACAATGGCGCGACTGCGCATGCAGCTATCCTGGAGATAGCTATAGTCTATGGAATATACACGGGCTTTAGCCTTGGCAGTCGTCGTCATTAAAATCTATGTATAGCTACCTGCCATGCTGTCCATTGGTTTCTACAGTAACATTGCAGCGCCCTCTATTAGTTTTACAGAAACGTGCTGCACCTATGCTCCCTTTAATATATGATCCCCAGATAGGGGACGTATCAGATGCAACACGCTCAGGCAGCACTCCGGGCGCACCCACAATGCACTGAGGGAGCTGGAAGACCTTTGCATAGCCCCACCCAACGCTTTCTCAACCGCGCCCCCTCACATCCTCCTCAGTCCTTCCTCTTGCACCGCGCTCACGCATCCTAGGCTTGCAGAGCCTGCAGGACTCGTCACCTCCCTACGCAGGATGGTTAAGCACGCGATGACACTAGAAGCAAGCACTAGTTTGCCTCTGAAGGTGCGTCCGTCGGTCGTTTTGAGAGATCTCTTTTGGTGGACGCATTTCGAGTGGGGACGGACGGAAACTTTTTCCCAAAAATGAGGAAAATTGGCTTCGACCCCATAGGGCTTTATTGGCTTCCCCTGGGCTGGCATTAGTAGACCTTAGTAAGAATAAGAATAGATCAGCATGGTCATCTGAAGAAGTTTAAATGTACAGCAGGCCTTTTTTTTTATTTTTCCCGCCATACATAAATAAATCCATCCATCCATCCATCCATCCATCCATCCATAACTATAGATTATATAGAGAAATAAATCTTGCTATTTGTATAGCGATAGATAGATAGTGTAGATTATAGACATACATTATATCCAGATGATAGATTTTAGATTATTTATATCTATGTAGATTCTATCATCTATATTAATTATATAATAGATCTATGGATTATCTATCTATCTATCAATCAATAGATCTATTATATAATCAACATACATTATAGAATCTACATATATACATAATACAGCTATATGTGTTTGTGTATGTATGTAGATATATATATATATATATATATATCTCATCTAAAATCTATCTTTTATCTATATGCACAAAATCTATAATTCAGATATAATCTATATCTATAATCTACATAATTAATAAATAAATAGATAGATTCATTCATACATACATACATACATACACACTGTATGCAAATGAGCCAGGTGTCTGGCAGGCTGATGTCACTGCATTGTGATGTCATCAATTTAGAAGTATAAATACCAGACTTGGCAGCCATGTTAGTCAGTCTCCGCTGCAGCTCGGAGACGGGAGGTGGGGAACCCCTATCTCCTCCGAGAAGCCACAGAACTGGATCCTTTTTATTTTTAGCAGAGTGCATTTTGAATGCAGCACACAAGGGGGAGACAGCGGCCTACCAAAATCCAGTTGGCTGCCGCTGTGGCCTATTTTTTTTTTTTTTAAAAAGGTAGGTTCTGTCCTTCCACGGTGAGGAATAGGCAGGGATGTTCCGTTTTTGCCAGCTGGGGAATGCTTATAGGCAAGGCCTTATTCCTGGTGGTGCATGTAACGTCAGACCACGTTTCAGACATGCAGCAGCGGCACCAGCAGCATTCAGTCAGTCAGTGGCTCGCAAACGTTTCCCATGCAAGTTTACATTAAACAGACACATTTCTTTATTTCCTTTATTGACTGCGGTCTTTATCGAGCCGTTGAACTGTTGCTGTGTCTAGGCATTGAATAAAGCAATACATCCTTTTAAAGTAGACATCCGTTCATTGGAGTTCTTTGCTCCCCGAATGTCGCTCCATCTATAAGCGTTGGCTCTGAAGCACGCATCAGGGGCCAGCCTGCATGCTTGCCGCTTTTGAACTAGCAGCGACTGTAGGTCACTCACACAGGCTGGTTGGAATGGCCTAGCATTATCCTAATACGGAGGTGTAACTTGAAGCTGTGGGGCTCCAGTACGAAGTCTGGAACTGGGCCCCCAACTATAAAGCTTCATTGATAGCATTGGTTTACAATGTGGGAAAGAGAGACTTTATGGGCCCCCTAGGGCTCCGGGTCCCAGGTGCGACCGCACCCACTGTACATACGCCCATGACCCGAATACGTGGAGCATACAGACGTAGGGTGTGTGTGTTGTTGTTTTGCTTCCAGTTAAAATCGCGATTTTGCGCGATTGCGATTTTAACATTACAAGTCCCATAGACCCCTGCAGAAAAAAAACTGCTGCGAATTTCGCAGTGAAAAAAAAAACTGTAGTGGGTAGTCACCCTTATGGGCTGAATAAAACAGCCATTCTGTCGAACATACAATTTGTCCGGCTGCTGTGGCGTCTTGGGAAGTGTCATGTCTCATCTACCTGACTCTATTCATTGACATGTATAACCTGTACTGTATCTGCAAGTGTTTGCCTTCTTTAGTTTGTCCCTTCTGGTTCTCTGTACCCCCTGTATTGCATAACTCCTCCCCTTCCTCCTGCTAGGGAGTTTCCTGTCTATAGCCTATGTGCTAGGTCTCTACTCTGTGCTTTGGCTAATCATCATTCTTTTTACCTACTGCTGAATGTGCATTATACAAGATTTCTACCTGAATAAACCCTGGAATCTTCTCCCATGCCTCTGCAGTGGAGTTGGATGCTGTCTGACAACATATATCTTCTGTGAGTACTGGTTCATAACTACAAGAGAAGTTACTTCAGCCGATACGCTTACAGCCATGTTATTGAGTCAGAATAGGAAGATAGGCCAGTACATTTCTGCCCACTTCCATCTCCAATGGAGACTGGCTGTAAATGGCAGCCGTACATGAGTATTTATGGTTCCAAGCTGTACGTGTCATAATAGAGCCTTACTGACATCACCAGTCAGCTTCAACTGTCAGACATCCAGGGTTATTGCATACAGTCTATCTATCTATCTATCTATCTATCTATCTATCTATCTATCTATCTATCTATCTATCTATCTATCTATCTATCTATCTATCTATCTATCTATCTATCTGTCTCTGTGTATAGATAAATATCTATATAAATATATAGAAATACATATATATCGATATATATTTTTATGGATTTCTACCCAAATATATGGATGTATACATATATAGATATATAGTCATGTAAGGCTGAAGAAAAGACATGCCGTGTGTATAATTTCTTCAGCCTATGATGTGTTTTATTTTCTTTATTCTCAGTATTGCTAGGATCTTCCCAGTATAATATATAGCAACCAATCGCAGCACAGCTTTCATGTAACCTGAGTAGTATAAGAAGTATCAACCAATCACAGCACAGCTTTCATGTTGCCTCAGCAGTATAATATATAGCAACCAATCACAGCACAGCTTTCATGTTACCTTAACAGTATAAAAAATAGCAACCAATCACAGCACAGCTTTCATTTTACCTCAGCATTGGCTGCGGAATCTGCTTTTTATTTTTCAATAACCAACGCATCGGGTAAAATTGGCGCGACTTTCCCGCCGGTTTGAAACCACCCTAGAGAAAATTAGGGCAAAAAGATGGAGAACTGGGAGGTGACCCGCTAATCTCTATGGTGCTGTAATTTGGGTAAATCCAATAGGAGGTGCAGCACGTTTCTGTAAAACCAATAGAGGGCGCTGTTATGTTACTGTAGAAACCAATGGACAGCATGGCAGAGGGGCGGAGAGGGGGTGGAGAGGAGGCAGAGAGGAGGTGGGAGCTCAGTTCTCGCTCCTGGCTCTTCCAGCCCCCCCCGCAGATGAGGACGACGTATATCGGCTCGGCGTGAAAACCGAGCCGATATACGTTCGTGTGAATGCACCCTAAGCCAGACGCCTGCTGCACACTGAGGAGGGGCAATCACCATGAAACAGTCTGTCTGTGCATGGCTTCCTGGCTTGGTTTAATATTCCCAATCATTGTTAAGGCTTGTGATAAATCACTTGGATTTGAAGGAATGCTGCATCCAATAGATGGCGCTATAGAGGTATTTTCTTATCCTTATTTGCATAGATATCCCAGAGGAGCTAGCATCACCTTATAAGTTTTCTTACTCATTTTTTAGGTTCTCAAACCCCTCTTCTGTGTGCAGTGCTTGGGTAGTGACTATACCATCCCCTGACCCATTTACCCCATGGGTGTCTCCACATACTTTTTGGGTGCTCTCCTTAAGGAGACACAACACCGCTTCTGACCCACATAGGAATGTGAACCACAGGCCAACTAGGGCTGAGGAGATGGGCGCATTGTCCAGTATCACATGTGTAGTCTAACAGAGCTTACTTTGGGTAAGTGAGAGTTTTGGCCCATGTGAAAGGGGAATTACTGTATGCTAAACTGTTCACTTCATTTTCATTACCTTCTATGACATTTATGGAAATGACACGGCACAGATTATTGTTAGGGGTTCCATCACAGTCCCCTTGTGTAGCCGCACCGCCTCCACGCTCCCCTCATGTAAGCCCACTTTCCTAGTGTAACCGTATTGTCACCACACTCCCCACATGTAACCATACCACGGTTCGAAAAGTGTCATAATAGAGCCTTAAAGGGGTTCTGTCATTAAAAACAAAAAAATATATACTTACCTATTGCTCCCCAGGCAGCCTGCTTACCTCTTCTTCTTATCCCAAATCTTCTCCTGGAGCCGCTTGTCACTTCGGTCACGTGACCTCCAGCAACCTGATTTTCCTCCATCCGGTCAAAAAGCGTACATTGCGCTACCTTCCGCTTCCTTCAGGTCAATGTACGCATACGTCACTAGTGACGTATGCGTACATTGCCTTCTCAGGAAGCGCGGAATGAAAGCAGCCGTGCGAGACAATGGCGCGACTGCGCATGCAGCTATCCTGGAGATAGCTATAGTCTATGGAATATACACGGGCTTTAGCCTTGGCAGTCGTCGTCATTAAAATCTATGTATAGCTACCTGCCATGCTGTCCATTGGTTTCTACAGTAACATTGCAGCGCCCTCTATTAGTTTTACAGAAACGTGCTGCACCTATGCTCCCTTTAATATATGATCCCCAGATAGGGGACGTATCAGATGCAACACGCTCAGGCAGCACTCCGGGCGCACCCACAATGCACTGAGGGAGCTGGAAGACCTTTGCATAGCCCCACCCAACGCTTTCTCAACCGCGCCCCCTCACATCCTCCTCAGTCCTTCCTCTTGCACCGCGCTCACGCATCCTAGGCTTGCAGAGCCTGCAGGACTCGTCACCTCCCTACGCAGGATGGTTAAGCACGCGATGACACTAGAAGCAAGCACTAGTTTGCCTCTGAAGGTGCGTCCGTCGGTCGTTTTGAGAGATCTCTTTTGGTGGACGCATTTCGAGTGGGGACGGACGGAAACTTTTTCCCAAAAATGAGGAAAATTGGCTTCGACCCCATAGGGCTTTATTGGCTTCCCCTGGGCTGGCATTAGTAGACCTTAGTAAGAATAAGAATAGATCAGCATGGTCATCTGAAGAAGTTTAAATGTACAGCAGGCCTTTTTTTTTATTTTTCCCGCCATACATAAATAAATCCATCCATCCATCCATCCATCCATCCATAACTATAGATTATATAGAGAAATAAATCTTGCTATTTGTATAGCGATAGATAGATAGTGTAGATTATAGACATACATTATATCCAGATGATAGATTTTAGATTATTTATATCTATGTAGATTCTATCATCTATATTAATTATATAATAGATCTATGGATTATCTATCTATCTATCAATCAATAGATCTATTATATAATCAACATACATTATAGAATCTACATATATACATAATACAGCTATATGTGTTTGTGTATGTATGTAGATATATATATATATATATATATATCTCATCTAAAATCTATCTTTTATCTATATGCACAAAATCTATAATTCAGATATAATCTATATCTATAATCTACATAATTAATAAATAAATAGATAGATTCATTCATACATACATACATACATACACACTGTATGCAAATGAGCCAGGTGTCTGGCAGGCTGATGTCACTGCATTGTGATGTCATCAATTTAGAAGTATAAATACCAGACTTGGCAGCCATGTTAGTCAGTCTCCGCTGCAGCTCGGAGACGGGAGGTGGGGAACCCCTATCTCCTCCGAGAAGCCACAGAACTGGATCCTTTTTATTTTTAGCAGAGTGCATTTTGAATGCAGCACACAAGGGGGAGACAGCGGCCTACCAAAATCCAGTTGGCTGCCGCTGTGGCCTATTTTTTTTTTTTTTAAAAAGGTAGGTTCTGTCCTTCCACGGTGAGGAATAGGCAGGGATGTTCCGTTTTTGCCAGCTGGGGAATGCTTATAGGCAAGGCCTTATTCCTGGTGGTGCATGTAACGTCAGACCACGTTTCAGACATGCAGCAGCGGCACCAGCAGCATTCAGTCAGTCAGTGGCTCGCAAACGTTTCCCATGCAAGTTTACATTAAACAGACACATTTCTTTATTTCCTTTATTGACTGCGGTCTTTATCGAGCCGTTGAACTGTTGCTGTGTCTAGGCATTGAATAAAGCAATACATCCTTTTAAAGTAGACATCCGTTCATTGGAGTTCTTTGCTCCCCGAATGTCGCTCCATCTATAAGCGTTGGCTCTGAAGCACGCATCAGGGGCCAGCCTGCATGCTTGCCGCTTTTGAACTAGCAGCGACTGTAGGTCACTCACACAGGCTGGTTGGAATGGCCTAGCATTATCCTAATACGGAGGTGTAACTTGAAGCTGTGGGGCTCCAGTACGAAGTCTGGAACTGGGCCCCCAACTATAAAGCTTCATTGATAGCATTGGTTTACAATGTGGGAAAGAGAGACTTTATGGGCCCCCTAGGGCTCCGGGTCCCAGGTGCGACCGCACCCACTGTACATACGCCCATGACCCGAATACGTGGAGCATACAGACGTAGGGTGTGTGTGTTGTTGTTTTGCTTCCAGTTAAAATCGCGATTTTGCGCGATTGCGATTTTAACATTACAAGTCCCATAGACCCCTGCAGAAAAAAAACTGCTGCGAATTTCGCAGTGAAAAAAAAAACTGTAGTGGGTAGTCACCCTTATGGGCTGAATAAAACAGCCATTCTGTCGAACATACAATTTGTCCGGCTGCTGTGGCGTCTTGGGAAGTGTCATGTCTCATCTACCTGACTCTATTCATTGACATGTATAACCTGTACTGTATCTGCAAGTGTTTGCCTTCTTTAGTTTGTCCCTTCTGGTTCTCTGTACCCCCTGTATTGCATAACTCCTCCCCTTCCTCCTGCTAGGGAGTTTCCTGTCTATAGCCTATGTGCTAGGTCTCTACTCTGTGCTTTGGCTAATCATCATTCTTTTTACCTACTGCTGAATGTGCATTATACAAGATTTCTACCTGAATAAACCCTGGAATCTTCTCCCATGCCTCTGCAGTGGAGTTGGATGCTGTCTGACAACATATATCTTCTGTGAGTACTGGTTCATAACTACAAGAGAAGTTACTTCAGCCGATACGCTTACAGCCATGTTATTGAGTCAGAATAGGAAGATAGGCCAGTACATTTCTGCCCACTTCCATCTCCAATGGAGACTGGCTGTAAATGGCAGCCGTACATGAGTATTTATGGTTCCAAGCTGTACGTGTCATAATAGAGCCTTAATGACATCACCAGTCAGCTTCAACTGTCAGACATCCAGGGTTATTGCATACAGTCTATCTATCTATCTATCTATCTATCCTATCTATCCTATCTATCTATCTATCTATCTATCTATCTATCTATCTATCTATCTATCTATCTATCTATCTATCTATCTGTCTCTGTGTATAGATAAATATCTATATAAATATATAGAAATACATATATATCGATATATATTTTTATGGATTTCTACCCAAATATATGGATGTATACATATATAGATATATAGTCATGTAAGGCTGAAGAAAAGACATGCCGTGTGTATAATTTCTTCAGCCTATGATGTGTTTTATTTTCTTTATTCTCAGTATTGCTAGGATCTTCCCAGTATAATATATAGCAACCAATCGCAGCACAGCTTTCATGTAACCTGAGTAGTATAAGAAGTATCAACCAATCACAGCACAGCTTTCATGTTGCCTCAGCAGTATAATATATAGCAACCAATCACAGCACAGCTTTCATGTTACCTTAACAGTATAAAAAATAGCAACCAATCACAGCACAGCTTTCATTTTACCTCAGCATTGGCTGCGGAATCTGCTTTTTATTTTTCAATAACCAACGCATCGGGTAAAATTGGCGCGACTTTCCCGCCGGTTTGAAACCACCCTAGAGAAAATTAGGGCAAAAAGATGGAGAACTGGGAGGTGACCCGCTAATCTCTATGGTGCTGTAATTTGGGTAAATCCAATAGGAGGTGCAGCACGTTTCTGTAAAACCAATAGAGGGCGCTGTTATGTTACTGTAGAAACCAATGGACAGCATGGCAGAGGGGCGGAGAGGGGGTGGAGAGGAGGCAGAGAGGAGGTGGGAGCTCAGTTCTCGCTCCTGGCTCTTCCAGCCCCCCCCGCAGATGAGGACGACGTATATCGGCTCGGCGTGAAAACCGAGCCGATATACGTTCGTGTGAATGCACCCTAAGCCAGACGCCTGCTGCACACTGAGGAGGGGCAATCACCATGAAACAGTCTGTCTGTGCATGGCTTCCTGGCTTGGTTTAATATTCCCAATCATTGTTAAGGCTTGTGATAAATCACTTGGATTTGAAGGAATGCTGCATCCAATAGATGGCGCTATAGAGGTATTTTCTTATCCTTATTTGCATAGATATCCCAGAGGAGCTAGCATCACCTTATAAGTTTTCTTACTCATTTTTTAGGTTCTCAAACCCCTCTTCTGTGTGCAGTGCTTGGGTAGTGACTATACCATCCCCTGACCCATTTACCCCATGGGTGTCTCCACATACTTTTTGGGTGCTCTCCTTAAGGAGACACAACACCGCTTCTGACCCACATAGGAATGTGAACCACAGGCCAACTAGGGCTGAGGAGATGGGCGCATTGTCCAGTATCACATGTGTAGTCTAACAGAGCTTACTTTGGGTAAGTGAGAGTTTTGGCCCATGTGAAAGGGGAATTACTGTATGCTAAACTGTTCACTTCATTTTCATTACCTTCTATGACATTTATGGAAATGACACGGCACAGATTATTGTTAGGGGTTCCATCACAGTCCCCTTGTGTAGCCGCACCGCCTCCACGCTCCCCTCATGTAAGCCCACTTTCCTAGTGTAACCGTATTGTCACCACACTCCCCACATGTAACCATACCACGGTTCGAAAAGTGTCATAATAGAGCCTTAAAGGGGTTCTGTCATTAAAAACAAAAAAATATATACTTACCTATTGCTCCCCAGGCAGCCTGCTTACCTCTTCTTCTTATCCCAAATCTTCTCCTGGAGCCGCTTGTCACTTCGGTCACGTGACCTCCAGCAACCTGATTTTCCTCCATCCGGTCAAAAAGCGTACATTGCGCTACCTTCCGCTTCCTTCAGGTCAATGTACGCATACGTCACTAGTGACGTATGCGTACATTGCCTTCTCAGGAAGCGCGGAATGAAAGCAGCCGTGCGAGACAATGGCGCGACTGCGCATGCAGCTATCCTGGAGATAGCTATAGTCTATGGAATATACACGGGCTTTAGCCTTGGCAGTCGTCGTCATTAAAATCTATGTATAGCTACCTGCCATGCTGTCCATTGGTTTCTACAGTAACATTGCAGCGCCCTCTATTAGTTTTACAGAAACGTGCTGCACCTATGCTCCCTTTAATATATGATCCCCAGATAGGGGACGTATCAGATGCAACACGCTCAGGCAGCACTCCGGGCGCACCCACAATGCACTGAGGGAGCTGGAAGACCTTTGCATAGCCCCACCCAACGCTTTCTCAACCGCGCCCCCTCACATCCTCCTCAGTCCTTCCTCTTGCACCGCGCTCACGCATCCTAGGCTTGCAGAGCCTGCAGGACTCGTCACCTCCCTACGCAGGATGGTTAAGCACGCGATGACACTAGAAGCAAGCACTAGTTTGCCTCTGAAGGTGCGTCCGTCGGTCGTTTTGAGAGATCTCTTTTGGTGGACGCATTTCGAGTGGGGACGGACGGAAACTTTTTCCCAAAAATGAGGAAAATTGGCTTCGACCCCATAGGGCTTTATTGGCTTCCCCTGGGCTGGCATTAGTAGACCTTAGTAAGAATAAGAATAGATCAGCATGGTCATCTGAAGAAGTTTAAATGTACAGCAGGCCTTTTTTTTTATTTTTCCCGCCATACATAAATAAATCCATCCATCCATCCATCCATCCATCCATAACTATAGATTATATAGAGAAATAAATCTTGCTATTTGTATAGCGATAGATAGATAGTGTAGATTATAGACATACATTATATCCAGATGATAGATTTTAGATTATTTATATCTATGTAGATTCTATCATCTATATTAATTATATAATAGATCTATGGATTATCTATCTATCTATCAATCAATAGATCTATTATATAATCAACATACATTATAGAATCTACATATATACATAATACAGCTATATGTGTTTGTGTATGTATGTAGATATATATATATATATATATATATCTCATCTAAAATCTATCTTTTATCTATATGCACAAAATCTATAATTCAGATATAATCTATATCTATAATCTACATAATTAATAAATAAATAGATAGATTCATTCATACATACATACATACATACACACTGTATGCAAATGAGCCAGGTGTCTGGCAGGCTGATGTCACTGCATTGTGATGTCATCAATTTAGAAGTATAAATACCAGACTTGGCAGCCATGTTAGTCAGTCTCCGCTGCAGCTCGGAGACGGGAGGTGGGGAACCCCTATCTCCTCCGAGAAGCCACAGAACTGGATCCTTTTTATTTTTAGCAGAGTGCATTTTGAATGCAGCACACAAGGGGGAGACAGCGGCCTACCAAAATCCAGTTGGCTGCCGCTGTGGCCTATTTTTTTTTTTTTAAAAAGGTAGGTTCTGTCCTTCCACGGTGAGGAATAGGCAGGGATGTTCCGTTTTTGCCAGCTGGGGAATGCTTATAGGCAAGGTCTTATTCCTGGTGGTGCATGTAACGTCAGACCACGTTTCAGACATGCAGCAGCGGCACCAGCAGCATTCAGTCAGTCAGTGGCTCGCAAACGTTTCCCATGCAAGTTTACATTAAACAGACACATTTCTTTATTTCCTTTATTGACTGCGGTCTTTATCGAGCCGTTGAACTGTTGCTGTGTCTAGGCATTGAATAAAGCAATACATCCTTTTAAAGTAGACATCCGTTCATTGGAGTTCTTTGCTCCCCGAATGTCGCTCCATCTATAAGCGTTGGCTCTGAAGCACGCATCAGGGGCCAGCCTGCATGCTTGCCGCTTTTGAACTAGCAGCGACTGTAGGTCACTCACACAGGCTGGTTGGAATGGCCTAGCATTATCCTAATACGGAGGTGTAACTTGAAGCTGTGGGGCTCCAGTACGAAGTCTGGAACTGGGCCCCCAACTATAAAGCTTCATTGATAGCATTGGTTTACAATGTGGGAAAGAGAGACTTTATGGGCCCCCTAGGGCTCCGGGTCCCAGGTGCGACCGCACCCACTGTACATACGCCCATGACCCGAATACGTGGAGCATACAGACGTAGGGTGTGTGTGTTGTTGTTTTGCTTCCAGTTAAAATCGCGATTTTGCGCGATTGCGATTTTAACATTACAAGTCCCATAGACCCCTGCAGAAAAAAAACTGCTGCGAATTTCGCAGTGAAAAAAAAAACTGTAGTGGGTAGTCACCCTTATGGGCTGAATAAAACAGCCATTCTGTCGAACATACAATTTGTCCGGCTGCTGTGGCGTCTTGGGAAGTGTCATGTCTCATCTACCTGACTCTATTCATTGACATGTATAACCTGTACTGTATCTGCAAGTGTTTGCCTTCTTTAGTTTGTCCCTTCTGGTTCTCTGTACCCCCTGTATTGCATAACTCCTCCCCTTCCTCCTGCTAGGGAGTTTCCTGTCTATAGCCTATGTGCTAGGTCTCTACTCTGTGCTTTGGCTAATCATCATTCTTTTTACCTACTGCTGAATGTGCATTATACAAGATTTCTACCTGAATAAACCCTGGAATCTTCTCCCATGCCTCTGCAGTGGAGTTGGATGCTGTCTGACAACATATATCTTCTGTGAGTACTGGTTCATAACTACAAGAGAAGTTACTTCAGCCGATACGCTTACAGCCATGTTATTGAGTCAGAATAGGAAGATAGGCCAGTACATTTCTGCCCACTTCCATCTCCAATGGAGACTGGCTGTAAATGGCAGCCGTACATGAGTATTTATGGTTCCAAGCTGTACGTGTCATAATAGAGCCTTACTGACATCACCAGTCAGCTTCAACTGTCAGACATCCAGGGTTATTGCATACAGTCTATCTATCTATCTATCTATCTATCTATCTATCTATCTATCTATCTATCTATCTATCTATCTATCTGTCTCTGTGTATAGATAAATATCTATATAAATATATAGAAATACATATATATCGATATATATTTTTATGGATTTCTACCCAAATATATGGATGTATACATATATAGATATATAGTCATGTAAGGCTGAAGAAAAGACATGCCGTGTGTATAATTTCTTCAGCCTATGATGTGTTTTATTTTCTTTATTCTCAGTATTGCTAGGATCTTCCCAGTATAATATATAGCAACCAATCGCAGCACAGCTTTCATGTAACCTGAGTAGTATAAGAAGTATCAACCAATCACAGCACAGCTTTCATGTTGCCTCAGCAGTATAATATATAGCAACCAATCACAGCACAGCTTTCATGTTACCTTAACAGTATAAAAAATAGCAACCAATCACAGCACAGCTTTCATTTTACCTCAGCATTGGCTGCGGAATCTGCTTTTTATTTTTCAATAACCAACGCATCGGGTAAAATTGGCGCGACTTTCCCGCCGGTTTGAAACCACCCTAGAGAAAATTAGGGCAAAAAGATGGAGAACTGGGAGGTGACCCGCTAATCTCTATGGTGCTGTAATTTGGGTAAATCCAATAGGAGGTGCAGCACGTTTCTGTAAAACCAATAGAGGGCGCTGTTATGTTACTGTAGAAACCAATGGACAGCATGGCAGAGGGGCGGAGAGGGGGTGGAGAGGAGGCAGAGAGGAGGTGGGAGCTCAGTTCTCGCTCCTGGCTCTTCCAGCCCCCCCCGCAGATGAGGACGACGTATATCGGCTCGGCGTGAAAACCGAGCCGATATACGTTCGTGTGAATGCACCCTAAGCCAGACGCCTGCTGCACACTGAGGAGGGGCAATCACCATGAAACAGTCTGTCTGTGCATGGCTTCCTGGCTTGGTTTAATATTCCCAATCATTGTTAAGGCTTGTGATAAATCACTTGGATTTGAAGGAATGCTGCATCCAATAGATGGCGCTATAGAGGTATTTTCTTATCCTTATTTGCATAGATATCCCAGAGGAGCTAGCATCACCTTATAAGTTTTCTTACTCATTTTTTAGGTTCTCAAACCCCTCTTCTGTGTGCAGTGCTTGGGTAGTGACTATACCATCCCCTGACCCATTTACCCCATGGGTGTCTCCACATACTTTTTGGGTGCTCTCCTTAAGGAGACACAACACCGCTTCTGACCCACATAGGAATGTGAACCACAGGCCAACTAGGGCTGAGGAGATGGGCGCATTGTCCAGTATCACATGTGTAGTCTAACAGAGCTTACTTTGGGTAAGTGAGAGTTTTGGCCCATGTGAAAGGGGAATTACTGTATGCTAAACTGTTCACTTCATTTTCATTACCTTCTATGACATTTATGGAAATGACACGGCACAGATTATTGTTAGGGGTTCCATCACAGTCCCCTTGTGTAGCCGCACCGCCTCCACGCTCCCCTCATGTAAGCCCACTTTCCTAGTGTAACCGTATTGTCACCACACTCCCCACATGTAACCATACCACGGTTCGAAAAGTGTCATAATAGAGCCTTAAAGGGGTTCTGTCATTAAAAACAAAAAAATATATACTTACCTATTGCTCCCCAGGCAGCCTGCTTACCTCTTCTTCTTATCCCAAATCTTCTCCTGGAGCCGCTTGTCACTTCGGTCACGTGACCTCCAGCAACCTGATTTTCCTCCATCCGGTCAAAAAGCGTACATTGCGCTACCTTCCGCTTCCTTCAGGTCAATGTACGCATACGTCACTAGTGACGTATGCGTACATTGCCTTCTCAGGAAGCGCGGAATGAAAGCAGCCGTGCGAGACAATGGCGCGACTGCGCATGCAGCTATCCTGGAGATAGCTATAGTCTATGGAATATACACGGGCTTTAGCCTTGGCAGTCGTCGTCATTAAAATCTATGTATAGCTACCTGCCATGCTGTCCATTGGTTTCTACAGTAACATTGCAGCGCCCTCTATTAGTTTTACAGAAACGTGCTGCACCTATGCTCCCTTTAATATATGATCCCCAGATAGGGGACGTATCAGATGCAACACGCTCAGGCAGCACTCCGGGCGCACCCACAATGCACTGAGGGAGCTGGAAGACCTTTGCATAGCCCCACCCAACGCTTTCTCAACCGCGCCCCCTCACATCCTCCTCAGTCCTTCCTCTTGCACCGCGCTCACGCATCCTAGGCTTGCAGAGCCTGCAGGACTCGTCACCTCCCTACGCAGGATGGTTAAGCACGCGATGACACTAGAAGCAAGCACTAGTTTGCCTCTGAAGGTGCGTCCGTCGGTCGTTTTGAGAGATCTCTTTTGGTGGACGCATTTCGAGTGGGGACGGACGGAAACTTTTTCCCAAAAATGAGGAAAATTGGCTTCGACCCCATAGGGCTTTATTGGCTTCCCCTGGGCTGGCATTAGTAGACCTTAGTAAGAATAAGAATAGATCAGCATGGTCATCTGAAGAAGTTTAAATGTACAGCAGGCCTTTTTTTTTATTTTTCCCGCCATACATAAATAAATCCATCCATCCATCCATCCATCCATCCATAACTATAGATTATATAGAGAAATAAATCTTGCTATTTGTATAGCGATAGATAGATAGTGTAGATTATAGACATACATTATATCCAGATGATAGATTTTAGATTATTTATATCTATGTAGATTCTATCATCTATATTAATTATATAATAGATCTATGGATTATCTATCTATCTATCAATCAATAGATCTATTATATAATCAACATACATTATAGAATCTACATATATACATAATACAGCTATATGTGTTTGTGTATGTATGTAGATATATATATATATATATATATATCTCATCTAAAATCTATCTTTTATCTATATGCACAAAATCTATAATTCAGATATAATCTATATCTATAATCTACATAATTAATAAATAAATAGATAGATTCATTCATACATACATACATACATACACACTGTATGCAAATGAGCCAGGTGTCTGGCAGGCTGATGTCACTGCATTGTGATGTCATCAATTTAGAAGTATAAATACCAGACTTGGCAGCCATGTTAGTCAGTCTCCGCTGCAGCTCGGAGACGGGAGGTGGGGAACCCCTATCTCCTCCGAGAAGCCACAGAACTGGATCCTTTTTATTTTTAGCAGAGTGCATTTTGAATGCAGCACACAAGGGGGAGACAGCGGCCTACCAAAATCCAGTTGGCTGCCGCTGTGGCCTATTTTTTTTTTTTTTAAAAAGGTAGGTTCTGTCCTTCCACGGTGAGGAATAGGCAGGGATGTTCCGTTTTTGCCAGCTGGGGAATGCTTATAGGCAAGGTCTTATTCCTGGTGGTGCATGTAACGTCAGACCACGTTTCAGACATGCAGCAGCGGCACCAGCAGCATTCAGTCAGTCAGTGGCTCGCAAACGTTTCCCATGCAAGTTTACATTAAACAGACACATTTCTTTATTTCCTTTATTGACTGCGGTCTTTATCGAGCCGTTGAACTGTTGCTGTGTCTAGGCATTGAATAAAGCAATACATCCTTTTAAAGTAGACATCCGTTCATTGGAGTTCTTTGCTCCCCGAATGTCGCTCCATCTATAAGCGTTGGCTCTGAAGCACGCATCAGGGGCCAGCCTGCATGCTTGCCGCTTTTGAACTAGCAGCGACTGTAGGTCACTCACACAGGCTGGTTGGAATGGCCTAGCATTATCCTAATACGGAGGTGTAACTTGAAGCTGTGGGGCTCCAGTACGAAGTCTGGAACTGGGCCCCCAACTATAAAGCTTCATTGATAGCATTGGTTTACAATGTGGGAAAGAGAGACTTTATGGGCCCCCTAGGGCTCCGGGTCCCAGGTGCGACCGCACCCACTGTACATACGCCCATGACCCGAATACGTGGAGCATACAGACGTAGGGTGTGTGTGTTGTTGTTTTGCTTCCAGTTAAAATCGCGATTTTGCGCGATTGCGATTTTAACATTACAAGTCCCATAGACCCCTGCAGAAAAAAAACTGCTGCGAATTTCGCAGTGAAAAAAAAAACTGTAGTGGGTAGTCACCCTTATGGGCTGAATAAAACAGCCATTCTGTCGAACATACAATTTGTCCGGCTGCTGTGGCGTCTTGGGAAGTGTCATGTCTCATCTACCTGACTCTATTCATTGACATGTATAACCTGTACTGTATCTGCAAGTGTTTGCCTTCTTTAGTTTGTCCCTTCTGGTTCTCTGTACCCCCTGTATTGCATAACTCCTCCCCTTCCTCCTGCTAGGGAGTTTCCTGTCTATGGCCTATGTGCTAGGTCTCTACTCTGTGCTTTGGCTAATCATCATTCTTTTTACCTACTGCTGAATGTGCATTATACAAGATTTCTACCTGAATAAACCCTGGAATCTTCTCCCATGCCTCTGCAGTGGAGTTGGATGCTGTCTGACAACATATATCTTCTGTGAGTACTGGTTCATAACTACAAGAGAAGTTACTTCAGCCGATACGCTTACAGCCATGTTATTGAGTCAGAATAGGAAGATAGGCCAGTACATTTCTGCCCACTTCCATCTCCAATGGAGACTGGCTGTAAATGGCAGCCGTACATGAGTATTTATGGTTCCAAGCTGTACGTGTCATAATAGAGCCTTACTGACATCACCAGTCAGCTTCAACTGTCAGACATCCAGGGTTATTGCATACAGTCTATCTATCTATCTATCTATCTATCTATCTATCTATCTATCTATCTATCTGTCTCTGTGTATAGATAAATATCTATATAAATATATAGAAATACATATATATCGATATATATTTTTATGGATTTCTACCCAAATATATGGATGTATACATATATAGATATATAGTCATGTAAGGCTGAAGAAAAGACATGCCGTGTGTATAATTTCTTCAGCCTATGATGTGTTTTATTTTCTTTATTCTCAGTATTGCTAGGATCTTCCCAGTATAATATATAGCAACCAATCGCAGCACAGCTTTCATGTAACCTGAGTAGTATAAGAAGTATCAACCAATCACAGCACAGCTTTCATGTTGCCTCAGCAGTATAATATATAGCAACCAATCACAGCACAGCTTTCATGTTACCTTAACAGTATAAAAAATAGCAACCAATCACAGCACAGCTTTCATTTTACCTCAGCATTGGCTGCGGAATCTGCTTTTTATTTTTCAATAACCAACGCATCGGGTAAAATTGGCGCGACTTTCCCGCCGGTTTGAAACCACCCTAGAGAAAATTAGGGCAAAAAGATGGAGAACTGGGAGGTGACCCGCTAATCTCTATGGTGCTGTAATTTGGGTAAATCCAATAGGAGGTGCAGCACGTTTCTGTAAAACCAATAGAGGGCGCTGTTATGTTACTGTAGAAACCAATGGACAGCATGGCAGAGGGGCGGAGAGGGGGTGGAGAGGAGGCAGAGAGGAGGTGGGAGCTCAGTTCTCGCTCCTGGCTCTTCCAGCCCCCCCCGCAGATGAGGACGACGTATATCGGCTCGGCGTGAAAACCGAGCCGATATACGTTCGTGTGAATGCACCCTAAGCCAGACGCCTGCTGCACACTGAGGAGGGGCAATCACCATGAAACAGTCTGTCTGTGCATGGCTTCCTGGCTTGGTTTAATATTCCCAATCATTGTTAAGGCTTGTGATAAATCACTTGGATTTGAAGGAATGCTGCATCCAATAGATGGCGCTATAGAGGTATTTTCTTATCCTTATTTGCATAGATATCCCAGAGGAGCTAGCATCACCTTATAAGTTTTCTTACTCATTTTTTAGGTTCTCAAACCCCTCTTCTGTGTGCAGTGCTTGGGTAGTGACTATACCATCCCCTGACCCATTTACCCCATGGGTGTCTCCACATACTTTTTGGGTGCTCTCCTTAAGGAGACACAACACCGCTTCTGACCCACATAGGAATGTGAACCACAGGCCAACTAGGGCTGAGGAGATGGGCGCATTGTCCAGTATCACATGTGTAGTCTAACAGAGCTTACTTTGGGTAAGTGAGAGTTTTGGCCCATGTGAAAGGGGAATTACTGTATGCTAAACTGTTCACTTCATTTTCATTACCTTCTATGACATTTATGGAAATGACACGGCACAGATTATTGTTAGGGGTTCCATCACAGTCCCCTTGTGTAGCCGCACCGCCTCCACGCTCCCCTCATGTAAGCCCACTTTCCTAGTGTAACCGTATTGTCACCACACTCCCCACATGTAACCATACCACGGTTCGAAAAGTGTCATAATAGAGCCTTAAAGGGGTTCTGTCATTAAAAACAAAAAAATATATACTTACCTATTGCTCCCCAGGCAGCCTGCTTACCTCTTCTTCTTATCCCAAATCTTCTCCTGGAGCCGCTTGTCACTTCGGTCACGTGACCTCCAGCAACCTGATTTTCCTCCATCCGGTCAAAAAGCGTACATTGCGCTACCTTCCGCTTCCTTCAGGTCAATGTACGCATACGTCACTAGTGACGTATGCGTACATTGCCTTCTCAGGAAGCGCGGAATGAAAGCAGCCGTGCGAGACAATGGCGCGACTGCGCATGCAGCTATCCTGGAGATAGCTATAGTCTATGGAATATACACGGGCTTTAGCCTTGGCAGTCGTCGTCATTAAAATCTATGTATAGCTACCTGCCATGCTGTCCATTGGTTTCTACAGTAACATTGCAGCGCCCTCTATTAGTTTTACAGAAACGTGCTGCACCTATGCTCCCTTTAATATATGATCCCCAGATAGGGGACGTATCAGATGCAACACGCTCAGGCAGCACTCCGGGCGCACCCACAATGCACTGAGGGAGCTGGAAGACCTTTGCATAGCCCCACCCAACGCTTTCTCAACCGCGCCCCCTCACATCCTCCTCAGTCCTTCCTCTTGCACCGCGCTCACGCATCCTAGGCTTGCAGAGCCTGCAGGACTCGTCACCTCCCTACGCAGGATGGTTAAGCACGCGATGACACTAGAAGCAAGCACTAGTTTGCCTCTGAAGGTGCGTCCGTCGGTCGTTTTGAGAGATCTCTTTTGGTGGACGCATTTCGAGTGGGGACGGACGGAAACTTTTTCCCAAAAATGAGGAAAATTGGCTTCGACCCCATAGGGCTTTATTGGCTTCCCCTGGGCTGGCATTAGTAGACCTTAGTAAGAATAAGAATAGATCAGCATGGTCATCTGAAGAAGTTTAAATGTACAGCAGGCCTTTTTTTTTATTTTTCCCGCCATACATAAATAAATCCATCCATCCATCCATCCATCCATCCATAACTATAGATTATATAGAGAAATAAATCTTGCTATTTGTATAGCGATAGATAGATAGTGTAGATTATAGACATACATTATATCCAGATGATAGATTTTAGATTATTTATATCTATGTAGATTCTATCATCTATATTAATTATATAATAGATCTATGGATTATCTATCTATCTATCAATCAATAGATCTATTATATAATCAACATACATTATAGAATCTACATATATACATAATACAGCTATATGTGTTTGTGTATGTATGTAGATATATATATATATATATATATATCTCATCTAAAATCTATCTTTTATCTATATGCACAAAATCTATAATTCAGATATAATCTATATCTATAATCTACATAATTAATAAATAAATAGATAGATTCATTCATACATACATACATACATACATACACACTGTATGCAAATGAGCCAGGTGTCTGGCAGGCTGATGTCACTGCATTGTGATGTCATCAATTTAGAAGTATAAATACCAGACTTGGCAGCCATGTTAGTCAGTCTCCGCTGCAGCTCGGAGACGGGAGGTGGGGAACCCCTATCTCCTCCGAGAAGCCACAGAACTGGATCCTTTTTATTTTTAGCAGAGTGCATTTTGAATGCAGCACACAAGGGGGAGACAGCGGCCTACCAAAATCCAGTTGGCTGCCGCTGTGGCCTATTTTTTTTTTTTTTAAAAAGGTAGGTTCTGTCCTTCCACGGTGAGGAATAGGCAGGGATGTTCCGTTTTTGCCAGCTGGGGAATGCTTATAGGCAAGGTCTTATTCCTGGTGGTGCATGTAACGTCAGACCACGTTTCAGACATGCAGCAGCGGCACCAGCAGCATTCAGTCAGTCAGTGGCTCGCAAACGTTTCCCATGCAAGTTTACATTAAACAGACACATTTCTTTATTTCCTTTATTGACTGCGGTCTTTATCGAGCCGTTGAACTGTTGCTGTGTCTAGGCATTGAATAAAGCAATACATCCTTTTAAAGTAGACATCCGTTCATTGGAGTTCTTTGCTCCCCGAATGTCGCTCCATCTATAAGCGTTGGCTCTGAAGCACGCATCAGGGGCCAGCCTGCATGCTTGCCGCTTTTGAACTAGCAGCGACTGTAGGTCACTCACACAGGCTGGTTGGAATGGCCTAGCATTATCCTAATACGGAGGTGTAACTTGAAGCTGTGGGGCTCCAGTACGAAGTCTGGAACTGGGCCCCCAACTATAAAGCTTCATTGATAGCATTGGTTTACAATGTGGGAAAGAGAGACTTTATGGGCCCCCTAGGGCTCCGGGTCCCAGGTGCGACCGCACCCACTGTACATACGCCCATGACCCGAATACGTGGAGCATACAGACGTAGGGTGTGTGTGTTGTTGTTTTGCTTCCAGTTAAAATCGCGATTTTGCGCGATTGCGATTTTAACATTACAAGTCCCATAGACCCCTGCAGAAAAAAAACTGCTGCGAATTTCGCAGTGAAAAAAAAAACTGTAGTGGGTAGTCACCCTTATGGGCTGAATAAAACAGCCATTCTGTCGAACATACAATTTGTCCGGCTGCTGTGGCGTCTTGGGAAGTGTCATGTCTCATCTACCTGACTCTATTCATTGACATGTATAACCTGTACTGTATCTGCAAGTGTTTGCCTTCTTTAGTTTGTCCCTTCTGGTTCTCTGTACCCCCTGTATTGCATAACTCCTCCCCTTCCTCCTGCTAGGGAGTTTCCTGTCTATAGCCTATGTGCTAGGTCTCTACTCTGTGCTTTGGCTAATCATCATTCTTTTTACCTACTGCTGAATGTGCATTATACAAGATTTCTACCTGAATAAACCCTGGAATCTTCTCCCATGCCTCTGCAGTGGAGTTGGATGCTGTCTGACAACATATATCTTCTGTGAGTACTGGTTCATAACTACAAGAGAAGTTACTTCAGCCGATACGCTTACAGCCATGTTATTGAGTCAGAATAGGAAGATAGGCCAGTACATTTCTGCCCACTTCCATCTCCAATGGAGACTGGCTGTAAATGGCAGCCGTACATGAGTATTTATGGTTCCAAGCTGTACGTGTCATAATAGAGCCTTACTGACATCACCAGTCAGCTTCAACTGTCAGACATCCAGGGTTATTGCATACAGTCTATCTATCTATCTATCTATCTATCTATCTATCTATCTATCTATCTATCTATCTATCTGTCTCTGTGTATAGATAAATATCTATATAAATATATAGAAATACATATATATCGATATATATTTTTATGGATTTCTACCCAAATATATGGATGTATACATATATAGATATATAGTCATGTAAGGCTGAAGAAAAGACATGCCGTGTGTATAATTTCTTCAGCCTATGATGTGTTTTATTTTCTTTATTCTCAGTATTGCTAGGATCTTCCCAGTATAATATATAGCAACCAATCGCAGCACAGCTTTCATGTAACCTGAGTAGTATAAGAAGTATCAACCAATCACAGCACAGCTTTCATGTTGCCTCAGCAGTATAATATATAGCAACCAATCACAGCACAGCTTTCATGTTACCTTAACAGTATAAAAAATAGCAACCAATCACAGCACAGCTTTCATTTTACCTCAGCATTGGCTGCGGAATCTGCTTTTTATTTTTCAATAACCAACGCATCGGGTAAAATTGGCGCGACTTTCCCGCCGGTTTGAAACCACCCTAGAGAAAATTAGGGCAAAAAGATGGAGAACTGGGAGGTGACCCGCTAATCTCTATGGTGCTGTAATTTGGGTAAATCCAATAGGAGGTGCAGCACGTTTCTGTAAAACCAATAGAGGGCGCTGTTATGTTACTGTAGAAACCAATGGACAGCATGGCAGAGGGGCGGAGAGGGGGTGGAGAGGAGGCAGAGAGGAGGTGGGAGCTCAGTTCTCGCTCCTGGCTCTTCCAGCCCCCCCCGCAGATGAGGACGACGTATATCGGCTCGGCGTGAAAACCGAGCCGATATACGTTCGTGTGAATGCACCCTAAGCCAGACGCCTGCTGCACACTGAGGAGGGGCAATCACCATGAAACAGTCTGTCTGTGCATGGCTTCCTGGCTTGGTTTAATATTCCCAATCATTGTTAAGGCTTGTGATAAATCACTTGGATTTGAAGGAATGCTGCATCCAATAGATGGCGCTATAGAGGTATTTTCTTATCCTTATTTGCATAGATATCCCAGAGGAGCTAGCATCACCTTATAAGTTTTCTTACTCATTTTTTAGGTTCTCAAACCCCTCTTCTGTGTGCAGTGCTTGGGTAGTGACTATACCATCCCCTGACCCATTTACCCCATGGGTGTCTCCACATACTTTTTGGGTGCTCTCCTTAAGGAGACACAACACCGCTTCTGACCCACATAGGAATGTGAACCACAGGCCAACTAGGGCTGAGGAGATGGGCGCATTGTCCAGTATCACATGTGTAGTCTAACAGAGCTTACTTTGGGTAAGTGAGAGTTTTGGCCCATGTGAAAGGGGAATTACTGTATGCTAAACTGTTCACTTCATTTTCATTACCTTCTATGACATTTATGGAAATGACACGGCACAGATTATTGTTAGGGGTTCCATCACAGTCCCCTTGTGTAGCCGCACCGCCTCCACGCTCCCCTCATGTAAGCCCACTTTCCTAGTGTAACCGTATTGTCACCACACTCCCCACATGTAACCATACCACGGTTCGAAAAGTGTCATAATAGAGCCTTAAAGGGGTTCTGTCATTAAAAACAAAAAAATATATACTTACCTATTGCTCCCCAGGCAGCCTGCTTACCTCTTCTTCTTATCCCAAATCTTCTCCTGGAGCCGCTTGTCACTTCGGTCACGTGACCTCCAGCAACCTGATTTTCCTCCATCCGGTCAAAAAGCGTACATTGCGCTACCTTCCGCTTCCTTCAGGTCAATGTACGCATACGTCACTAGTGACGTATGCGTACATTGCCTTCTCAGGAAGCGCGGAATGAAAGCAGCCGTGCGAGACAATGGCGCGACTGCGCATGCAGCTATCCTGGAGATAGCTATAGTCTATGGAATATACACGGGCTTTAGCCTTGGCAGTCGTCGTCATTAAAATCTATGTATAGCTACCTGCCATGCTGTCCATTGGTTTCTACAGTAACATTGCAGCGCCCTCTATTAGTTTTACAGAAACGTGCTGCACCTATGCTCCCTTTAATATATGATCCCCAGATAGGGGACGTATCAGATGCAACACGCTCAGGCAGCACTCCGGGCGCACCCACAATGCACTGAGGGAGCTGGAAGACCTTTGCATAGCCCCACCCAACGCTTTCTCAACCGCGCCCCCTCACATCCTCCTCAGTCCTTCCTCTTGCACCGCGCTCACGCATCCTAGGCTTGCAGAGCCTGCAGGACTCGTCACCTCCCTACGCAGGATGGTTAAGCACGCGATGACACTAGAAGCAAGCACTAGTTTGCCTCTGAAGGTGCGTCCGTCGGTCGTTTTGAGAGATCTCTTTTGGTGGACGCATTTCGAGTGGGGACGGACGGAAACTTTTTCCCAAAAATGAGGAAAATTGGCTTCGACCCCATAGGGCTTTATTGGCTTCCCCTGGGCTGGCATTAGTAGACCTTAGTAAGAATAAGAATAGATCAGCATGGTCATCTGAAGAAGTTTAAATGTACAGCAGGCCTTTTTTTTTATTTTTCCCGCCATACATAAATAAATCCATCCATCCATCCATCCATCCATCCATAACTATAGATTATATAGAGAAATAAATCTTGCTATTTGTATAGCGATAGATAGATAGTGTAGATTATAGACATACATTATATCCAGATGATAGATTTTAGATTATTTATATCTATGTAGATTCTATCATCTATATTAATTATATAATAGATCTATGGATTATCTATCTATCTATCAATCAATAGATCTATTATATAATCAACATACATTATAGAATCTACATATATACATAATACAGCTATATGTGTTTGTGTATGTATGTAGATATATATATATCTCATCTAAAATCTATCTTTTATCTATATGCACAAAATCTATAATTCAGATATAATCTATATCTATAATCTACATAATTAATAAATAAATAGATAGATTCATTCATACATACATACATACATACACACTGTATGCAAATGAGCCAGGTGTCTGGCAGGCTGATGTCACTGCATTGTGATGTCATCAATTTAGAAGTATAAATACCAGACTTGGCAGCCATGTTAGTCAGTCTCCGCTGCAGCTCGGAGACGGGAGGTGGGGAACCCCTATCTCCTCCGAGAAGCCACAGAACTGGATCCTTTTTATTTTTAGCAGAGTGCATTTTGAATGCAGCACACAAGGGGGAGACAGCGGCCTACCAAAATCCAGTTGGCTGCCGCTGTGGCCTATTTTTTTTTTTTTTAAAAAGGTAGGTTCTGTCCTTCCACGGTGAGGAATAGGCAGGGATGTTCCGTTTTTGCCAGCTGGGGAATGCTTATAGGCAAGGTCTTATTCCTGGTGGTGCATGTAACGTCAGACCACGTTTCAGACATGCAGCAGCGGCACCAGCAGCATTCAGTCAGTCAGTGGCTCGCAAACGTTTCCCATGCAAGTTTACATTAAACAGACACATTTCTTTATTTCCTTTATTGACTGCGGTCTTTATCGAGCCGTTGAACTGTTGCTGTGTCTAGGCATTGAATAAAGCAATACATCCTTTTAAAGTAGACATCCGTTCATTGGAGTTCTTTGCTCCCCGAATGTCGCTCCATCTATAAGCGTTGGCTCTGAAGCACGCATCAGGGGCCAGCCTGCATGCTTGCCGCTTTTGAACTAGCAGCGACTGTAGGTCACTCACACAGGCTGGTTGGAATGGCCTAGCATTATCCTAATACGGAGGTGTAACTTGAAGCTGTGGGGCTCCAGTACGAAGTCTGGAACTGGGCCCCCAACTATAAAGCTTCATTGATAGCATTGGTTTACAATGTGGGAAAGAGAGACTTTATGGGCCCCCTAGGGCTCCGGGTCCCAGGTGCGACCGCACCCACTGTACATACGCCCATGACCCGAATACGTGGAGCATACAGACGTAGGGTGTGTGTGTTGTTGTTTTGCTTCCAGTTAAAATCGCGATTTTGCGCGATTGCGATTTTAACATTACAAGTCCCATAGACCCCTGCAGAAAAAAAACTGCTGCGAATTTCGCAGTGAAAAAAAAAACTGTAGTGGGTAGTCACCCTTATGGGCTGAATAAAACAGCCATTCTGTCGAACATACAATTTGTCCGGCTGCTGTGGCGTCTTGGGAAGTGTCATGTCTCATCTACCTGACTCTATTCATTGACATGTATAACCTGTACTGTATCTGCAAGTGTTTGCCTTCTTTAGTTTGTCCCTTCTGGTTCTCTGTACCCCCTGTATTGCATAACTCCTCCCCTTCCTCCTGCTAGGGAGTTTCCTGTCTATAGCCTATGTGCTAGGTCTCTACTCTGTGCTTTGGCTAATCATCATTCTTTTTACCTACTGCTGAATGTGCATTATACAAGATTTCTACCTGAATAAACCCTGGAATCTTCTCCCATGCCTCTGCAGTGGAGTTGGATGCTGTCTGACAACATATATCTTCTGTGAGTACTGGTTCATAACTACAAGAGAAGTTACTTCAGCCGATACGCTTACAGCCATGTTATTGAGTCAGAATAGGAAGATAGGCCAGTACATTTCTGCCCACTTCCATCTCCAATGGAGACTGGCTGTAAATGGCAGCCGTACATGAGTATTTATGGTTCCAAGCTGTACGTGTCATAATAGAGCCTTACTGACATCACCAGTCAGCTTCAACTGTCAGACATCCAGGGTTATTGCATACAGTCTATCTATCTATCTATCTATCTATCTATCTATCTATCTATCTATCTATCTATCTATCTGTCTCTGTGTATAGATAAATATCTATATAAATATATAGAAATACATATATATCGATATATATTTTTATGGATTTCTACCCAAATATATGGATGTATACATATATAGATATATAGTCATGTAAGGCTGAAGAAAAGACATGCCGTGTGTATAATTTCTTCAGCCTATGATGTGTTTTATTTTCTTTATTCTCAGTATTGCTAGGATCTTCCCAGTATAATATATAGCAACCAATCGCAGCACAGCTTTCATGTAACCTGAGTAGTATAAGAAGTATCAACCAATCACAGCACAGCTTTCATGTTGCCTCAGCAGTATAATATATAGCAACCAATCACAGCACAGCTTTCATGTTACCTTAACAGTATAAAAAATAGCAACCAATCACAGCACAGCTTTCATTTTACCTCAGCATTGGCTGCGGAATCTGCTTTTTATTTTTCAATAACCAACGCATCGGGTAAAATTGGCGCGACTTTCCCGCCGGTTTGAAACCACCCTAGAGAAAATTAGGGCAAAAAGATGGAGAACTGGGAGGTGACCCGCTAATCTCTATGGTGCTGTAATTTGGGTAAATCCAATAGGAGGTGCAGCACGTTTCTGTAAAACCAATAGAGGGCGCTGTTATGTTACTGTAGAAACCAATGGACAGCATGGCAGAGGGGCGGAGAGGGGGTGGAGAGGAGGCAGAGAGGAGGTGGGAGCTCAGTTCTCGCTCCTGGCTCTTCCAGCCCCCCCCGCAGATGAGGACGACGTATATCGGCTCGGCGTGAAAACCGAGCCGATATACGTTCGTGTGAATGCACCCTAAGCCAGACGCCTGCTGCACACTGAGGAGGGGCAATCACCATGAAACAGTCTGTCTGTGCATGGCTTCCTGGCTTGGTTTAATATTCCCAATCATTGTTAAGGCTTGTGATAAATCACTTGGATTTGAAGGAATGCTGCATCCAATAGATGGCGCTATAGAGGTATTTTCTTATCCTTATTTGCATAGATATCCCAGAGGAGCTAGCATCACCTTATAAGTTTTCTTACTCATTTTTTAGGTTCTCAAACCCCTCTTCTGTGTGCAGTGCTTGGGTAGTGACTATACCATCCCCTGACCCATTTACCCCATGGGTGTCTCCACATACTTTTTGGGTGCTCTCCTTAAGGAGACACAACACCGCTTCTGACCCACATAGGAATGTGAACCACAGGCCAACTAGGGCTGAGGAGATGGGCGCATTGTCCAGTATCACATGTGTAGTCTAACAGAGCTTACTTTGGGTAAGTGAGAGTTTTGGCCCATGTGAAAGGGGAATTACTGTATGCTAAACTGTTCACTTCATTTTCATTACCTTCTATGACATTTATGGAAATGACACGGCACAGATTATTGTTAGGGGTTCCATCACAGTCCCCTTGTGTAGCCGCACCGCCTCCACGCTCCCCTCATGTAAGCCCACTTTCCTAGTGTAACCGTATTGTCACCACACTCCCCACATGTAACCATACCACGGTTCGAAAAGTGTCATAATAGAGCCTTAAAGGGGTTCTGTCATTAAAAACAAAAAAATATATACTTACCTATTGCTCCCCAGGCAGCCTGCTTACCTCTTCTTCTTATCCCAAATCTTCTCCTGGAGCCGCTTGTCACTTCGGTCACGTGACCTCCAGCAACCTGATTTTCCTCCATCCGGTCAAAAAGCGTACATTGCGCTACCTTCCGCTTCCTTCAGGTCAATGTACGCATACGTCACTAGTGACGTATGCGTACATTGCCTTCTCAGGAAGCGCGGAATGAAAGCAGCCGTGCGAGACAATGGCGCGACTGCGCATGCAGCTATCCTGGAGATAGCTATAGTCTATGGAATATACACGGGCTTTAGCCTTGGCAGTCGTCGTCATTAAAATCTATGTATAGCTACCTGCCATGCTGTCCATTGGTTTCTACAGTAACATTGCAGCGCCCTCTATTAGTTTTACAGAAACGTGCTGCACCTATGCTCCCTTTAATATATGATCCCCAGATAGGGGACGTATCAGATGCAACACGCTCAGGCAGCACTCCGGGCGCACCCACAATGCACTGAGGGAGCTGGAAGACCTTTGCATAGCCCCACCCAACGCTTTCTCAACCGCGCCCCCTCACATCCTCCTCAGTCCTTCCTCTTGCACCGCGCTCACGCATCCTAGGCTTGCAGAGCCTGCAGGACTCGTCACCTCCCTACGCAGGATGGTTAAGCACGCGATGACACTAGAAGCAAGCACTAGTTTGCCTCTGAAGGTGCGTCCGTCGGTCGTTTTGAGAGATCTCTTTTGGTGGACGCATTTCGAGTGGGGACGGACGGAAACTTTTTCCCAAAAATGAGGAAAATTGGCTTCGACCCCATAGGGCTTTATTGGCTTCCCCTGGGCTGGCATTAGTAGACCTTAGTAAGAATAAGAATAGATCAGCATGGTCATCTGAAGAAGTTTAAATGTACAGCAGGCCTTTTTTTTTATTTTTCCCGCCATACATAAATAAATCCATCCATCCATCCATCCATCCATCCATAACTATAGATTATATAGAGAAATAAATCTTGCTATTTGTATAGCGATAGATAGATAGTGTAGATTATAGACATACATTATATCCAGATGATAGATTTTAGATTATTTATATCTATGTAGATTCTATCATCTATATTAATTATATAATAGATCTATGGATTATCTATCTATCTATCAATCAATAGATCTATTATATAATCAACATACATTATAGAATCTACATATATACATAATACAGCTATATGTGTTTGTGTATGTATGTAGATATATATATATCTCATCTAAAATCTATCTTTTATCTATATGCACAAAATCTATAATTCAGATATAATCTATATCTATAATCTACATAATTAATAAATAAATAGATAGATTCATTCATACATACATACATACATACACACTGTATGCAAATGAGCCAGGTGTCTGGCAGGCTGATGTCACTGCATTGTGATGTCATCAATTTAGAAGTATAAATACCAGACTTGGCAGCCATGTTAGTCAGTCTCCGCTGCAGCTCGGAGACGGGAGGTGGGGAACCCCTATCTCCTCCGAGAAGCCACAGAACTGGATCCTTTTTATTTTTAGCAGAGTGCATTTTGAATGCAGCACACAAGGGGGAGACAGCGGCCTACCAAAATCCAGTTGGCTGCCGCTGTGGCCTATTTTTTTTTTTTTTAAAAAGGTAGGTTCTGTCCTTCCACGGTGAGGAATAGGCAGGGATGTTCCGTTTTTGCCAGCTGGGGAATGCTTATAGGCAAGGTCTTATTCCTGGTGGTGCATGTAACGTCAGACCACGTTTCAGACATGCAGCAGCGGCACCAGCAGCATTCAGTCAGTCAGTGGCTCGCAAACGTTTCCCATGCAAGTTTACATTAAACAGACACATTTCTTTATTTCCTTTATTGACTGCGGTCTTTATCGAGCCGTTGAACTGTTGCTGTGTCTAGGCATTGAATAAAGCAATACATCCTTTTAAAGTAGACATCCGTTCATTGGAGTTCTTTGCTCCCCGAATGTCGCTCCATCTATAAGCGTTGGCTCTGAAGCACGCATCAGGGGCCAGCCTGCATGCTTGCCGCTTTTGAACTAGCAGCGACTGTAGGTCACTCACACAGGCTGGTTGGAATGGCCTAGCATTATCCTAATACGGAGGTGTAACTTGAAGCTGTGGGGCTCCAGTACGAAGTCTGGAACTGGGCCCCCAACTATAAAGCTTCATTGATAGCATTGGTTTACAATGTGGGAAAGAGAGACTTTATGGGCCCCCTAGGGCTCCGGGTCCCAGGTGCGACCGCACCCACTGTACATACGCCCATGACCCGAATACGTGGAGCATACAGACGTAGGGTGTGTGTGTTGTTGTTTTGCTTCCAGTTAAAATCGCGATTTTGCGCGATTGCGATTTTAACATTACAAGTCCCATAGACCCCTGCAGAAAAAAAACTGCTGCGAATTTCGCAGTGAAAAAAAAAACTGTAGTGGGTAGTCACCCTTATGGGCTGAATAAAACAGCCATTCTGTCGAACATACAATTTGTCCGGCTGCTGTGGCGTCTTGGGAAGTGTCATGTCTCATCTACCTGACTCTATTCATTGACATGTATAACCTGTACTGTATCTGCAAGTGTTTGCCTTCTTTAGTTTGTCCCTTCTGGTTCTCTGTACCCCCTGTATTGCATAACTCCTCCCCTTCCTCCTGCTAGGGAGTTTCCTGTCTATAGCCTATGTGCTAGGTCTCTACTCTGTGCTTTGGCTAATCATCATTCTTTTTACCTACTGCTGAATGTGCATTATACAAGATTTCTACCTGAATAAACCCTGGAATCTTCTCCCATGCCTCTGCAGTGGAGTTGGATGCTGTCTGACAACATATATCTTCTGTGAGTACTGGTTCATAACTACAAGAGAAGTTACTTCAGCCGATACGCTTACAGCCATGTTATTGAGTCAGAATAGGAAGATAGGCCAGTACATTTCTGCCCACTTCCATCTCCAATGGAGACTGGCTGTAAATGGCAGCCGTACATGAGTATTTATGGTTCCAAGCTGTACGTGTCATAATAGAGCCTTACTGACATCACCAGTCAGCTTCAACTGTCAGACATCCAGGGTTATTGCATACAGTCTATCTATCTATCTATCTATCTATCTATCTATCTATCTATCTATCTATCTATCTATCTATCTATCTATCTATCTATCTATCTATCTGTCTCTGTGTATAGATAAATATCTATATAAATATATAGAAATACATATATATCGATATATATTTTTATGGATTTCTACCCAAATATATGGATGTATACATATATAGATATATAGTCATGTAAGGCTGAAGAAAAGACATGCCGTGTGTATAATTTCTTCAGCCTATGATGTGTTTTATTTTCTTTATTCTCAGTATTGCTAGGATCTTCCCAGTATAATATATAGCAACCAATCGCAGCACAGCTTTCATGTAACCTGAGTAGTATAAGAAGTATCAACCAATCACAGCACAGCTTTCATGTTGCCTCAGCAGTATAATATATAGCAACCAATCACAGCACAGCTTTCATGTTACCTTAACAGTATAAAAAATAGCAACCAATCACAGCACAGCTTTCATTTTACCTCAGCATTGGCTGCGGAATCTGCTTTTTATTTTTCAATAACCAACGCATCGGGTAAAATTGGCGCGACTTTCCCGCCGGTTTGAAACCACCCTAGAGAAAATTAGGGCAAAAAGATGGAGAACTGGGAGGTGACCCGCTAATCTCTATGGTGCTGTAATTTGGGTAAATCCAATAGGAGGTGCAGCACGTTTCTGTAAAACCAATAGAGGGCGCTGTTATGTTACTGTAGAAACCAATGGACAGCATGGCAGAGGGGCGGAGAGGGGGTGGAGAGGAGGCAGAGAGGAGGTGGGAGCTCAGTTCTCGCTCCTGGCTCTTCCAGCCCCCCCCGCAGATGAGGACGACGTATATCGGCTCGGCGTGAAAACCGAGCCGATATACGTTCGTGTGAATGCACCCTAAGCCAGACGCCTGCTGCACACTGAGGAGGGGCAATCACCATGAAACAGTCTGTCTGTGCATGGCTTCCTGGCTTGGTTTAATATTCCCAATCATTGTTAAGGCTTGTGATAAATCACTTGGATTTGAAGGAATGCTGCATCCAATAGATGGCGCTATAGAGGTATTTTCTTATCCTTATTTGCATAGATATCCCAGAGGAGCTAGCATCACCTTATAAGTTTTCTTACTCATTTTTTAGGTTCTCAAACCCCTCTTCTGTGTGCAGTGCTTGGGTAGTGACTATACCATCCCCTGACCCATTTACCCCATGGGTGTCTCCACATACTTTTTGGGTGCTCTCCTTAAGGAGACACAACACCGCTTCTGACCCACATAGGAATGTGAACCACAGGCCAACTAGGGCTGAGGAGATGGGCGCATTGTCCAGTATCACATGTGTAGTCTAACAGAGCTTACTTTGGGTAAGTGAGAGTTTTGGCCCATGTGAAAGGGGAATTACTGTATGCTAAACTGTTCACTTCATTTTCATTACCTTCTATGACATTTATGGAAATGACACGGCACAGATTATTGTTAGGGGTTCCATCACAGTCCCCTTGTGTAGCCGCACCGCCTCCACGCTCCCCTCATGTAAGCCCACTTTCCTAGTGTAACCGTATTGTCACCACACTCCCCACATGTAACCATACCACGGTTCGAAAAGTGTCATAATAGAGCCTTAAAGGGGTTCTGTCATTAAAAACAAAAAAATATATACTTACCTATTGCTCCCCAGGCAGCCTGCTTACCTCTTCTTCTTATCCCAAATCTTCTCCTGGAGCCGCTTGTCACTTCGGTCACGTGACCTCCAGCAACCTGATTTTCCTCCATCCGGTCAAAAAGCGTACATTGCGCTACCTTCCGCTTCCTTCAGGTCAATGTACGCATACGTCACTAGTGACGTATGCGTACATTGCCTTCTCAGGAAGCGCGGAATGAAAGCAGCCGTGCGAGACAATGGCGCGACTGCGCATGCAGCTATCCTGGAGATAGCTATAGTCTATGGAATATACACGGGCTTTAGCCTTGGCAGTCGTCGTCATTAAAATCTATGTATAGCTACCTGCCATGCTGTCCATTGGTTTCTACAGTAACATTGCAGCGCCCTCTATTAGTTTTACAGAAACGTGCTGCACCTATGCTCCCTTTAATATATGATCCCCAGATAGGGGACGTATCAGATGCAACACGCTCAGGCAGCACTCCGGGCGCACCCACAATGCACTGAGGGAGCTGGAAGACCTTTGCATAGCCCCACCCAACGCTTTCTCAACCGCGCCCCCTCACATCCTCCTCAGTCCTTCCTCTTGCACCGCGCTCACGCATCCTAGGCTTGCAGAGCCTGCAGGACTCGTCACCTCCCTACGCAGGATGGTTAAGCACGCGATGACACTAGAAGCAAGCACTAGTTTGCCTCTGAAGGTGCGTCCGTCGGTCGTTTTGAGAGATCTCTTTTGGTGGACGCATTTCGAGTGGGGACGGACGGAAACTTTTTCCCAAAAATGAGGAAAATTGGCTTCGACCCCATAGGGCTTTATTGGCTTCCCCTGGGCTGGCATTAGTAGACCTTAGTAAGAATAAGAATAGATCAGCATGGTCATCTGAAGAAGTTTAAATGTACAGCAGGCCTTTTTTTTTATTTTTCCCGCCATACATAAATAAATCCATCCATCCATCCATCCATCCATCCATAACTATAGATTATATAGAGAAATAAATCTTGCTATTTGTATAGCGATAGATAGATAGTGTAGATTATAGACATACATTATATCCAGATGATAGATTTTAGATTATTTATATCTATGTAGATTCTATCATCTATATTAATTATATAATAGATCTATGGATTATCTATCTATCTATCAATCAATAGATCTATTATATAATCAACATACATTATAGAATCTACATATATACATAATACAGCTATATGTGTTTGTGTATGTATGTAGATATATATATATCTCATCTAAAATCTATCTTTTATCTATATGCACAAAATCTATAATTCAGATATAATCTATATCTATAATCTACATAATTAATAAATAAATAGATAGATTCATTCATACATACATACATACATACACACTGTATGCAAATGAGCCAGGTGTCTGGCAGGCTGATGTCACTGCATTGTGATGTCATCAATTTAGAAGTATAAATACCAGACTTGGCAGCCATGTTAGTCAGTCTCCGCTGCAGCTCGGAGACGGGAGGTGGGGAACCCCTATCTCCTCCGAGAAGCCACAGAACTGGATCCTTTTTATTTTTAGCAGAGTGCATTTTGAATGCAGCACACAAGGGGGAGACAGCGGCCTACCAAAATCCAGTTGGCTGCCGCTGTGGCCTATTTTTTTTTTTTTTAAAAAGGTAGGTTCTGTCCTTCCACGGTGAGGAATAGGCAGGGATGTTCCGTTTTTGCCAGCTGGGGAATGCTTATAGGCAAGGTCTTATTCCTGGTGGTGCATGTAACGTCAGACCACGTTTCAGACATGCAGCAGCGGCACCAGCAGCATTCAGTCAGTCAGTGGCTCGCAAACGTTTCCCATGCAAGTTTACATTAAACAGACACATTTCTTTATTTCCTTTATTGACTGCGGTCTTTATCGAGCCGTTGAACTGTTGCTGTGTCTAGGCATTGAATAAAGCAATACATCCTTTTAAAGTAGACATCCGTTCATTGGAGTTCTTTGCTCCCCGAATGTCGCTCCATCTATAAGCGTTGGCTCTGAAGCACGCATCAGGGGCCAGCCTGCATGCTTGCCGCTTTTGAACTAGCAGCGACTGTAGGTCACTCACACAGGCTGGTTGGAATGGCCTAGCATTATCCTAATACGGAGGTGTAACTTGAAGCTGTGGGGCTCCAGTACGAAGTCTGGAACTGGGCCCCCAACTATAAAGCTTCATTGATAGCATTGGTTTACAATGTGGGAAAGAGAGACTTTATGGGCCCCCTAGGGCTCCGGGTCCCAGGTGCGACCGCACCCACTGTACATACGCCCATGACCCGAATACGTGGAGCATACAGACGTAGGGTGTGTGTGTTGTTGTTTTGCTTCCAGTTAAAATCGCGATTTTGCGCGATTGCGATTTTAACATTACAAGTCCCATAGACCCCTGCAGAAAAAAAACTGCTGCGAATTTCGCAGTGAAAAAAAAAACTGTAGTGGGTAGTCACCCTTATGGGCTGAATAAAACAGCCATTCTGTCGAACATACAATTTGTCCGGCTGCTGTGGCGTCTTGGGAAGTGTCATGTCTCATCTACCTGACTCTATTCATTGACATGTATAACCTGTACTGTATCTGCAAGTGTTTGCCTTCTTTAGTTTGTCCCTTCTGGTTCTCTGTACCCCCTGTATTGCATAACTCCTCCCCTTCCTCCTGCTAGGGAGTTTCCTGTCTATAGCCTATGTGCTAGGTCTCTACTCTGTGCTTTGGCTAATCATCATTCTTTTTACCTACTGCTGAATGTGCATTATACAAGATTTCTACCTGAATAAACCCTGGAATCTTCTCCCATGCCTCTGCAGTGGAGTTGGATGCTGTCTGACAACATATATCTTCTGTGAGTACTGGTTCATAACTACAAGAGAAGTTACTTCAGCCGATACGCTTACAGCCATGTTATTGAGTCAGAATAGGAAGATAGGCCAGTACATTTCTGCCCACTTCCATCTCCAATGGAGACTGGCTGTAAATGGCAGCCGTACATGAGTATTTATGGTTCCAAGCTGTACGTGTCATAATAGAGCCTTACTGACATCACCAGTCAGCTTCAACTGTCAGACATCCAGGGTTATTGCATACAGTCTATCTATCTATCTATCTATCTGTCTCTGTGTATAGATAAATATCTATATAAATATATAGAAATACATATATATCGATATATATTTTTATGGATTTCTACCCAAATATATGGATGTATACATATATAGATATATAGTCATGTAAGGCTGAAGAAAAGACATGCCGTGTGTATAATTTCTTCAGCCTATGATGTGTTTTATTTTCTTTATTCTCAGTATTGCTAGGATCTTCCCAGTATAATATATAGCAACCAATCGCAGCACAGCTTTCATGTAACCTGAGTAGTATAAGAAGTATCAACCAATCACAGCACAGCTTTCATGTTGCCTCAGCAGTATAATATATAGCAACCAATCACAGCACAGCTTTCATGTTACCTTAACAGTATAAAAAATAGCAACCAATCACAGCACAGCTTTCATTTTACCTCAGCATTGGCTGCGGAATCTGCTTTTTATTTTTCAATAACCAACGCATCGGGTAAAATTGGCGCGACTTTCCCGCCGGTTTGAAACCACCCTAGAGAAAATTAGGGCAAAAAGATGGAGAACTGGGAGGTGACCCGCTAATCTCTATGGTGCTGTAATTTGGGTAAATCCAATAGGAGGTGCAGCACGTTTCTGTAAAACCAATAGAGGGCGCTGTTATGTTACTGTAGAAACCAATGGACAGCATGGCAGAGGGGCGGAGAGGGGGTGGAGAGGAGGCAGAGAGGAGGTGGGAGCTCAGTTCTCGCTCCTGGCTCTTCCAGCCCCCCCCGCAGATGAGGACGACGTATATCGGCTCGGCGTGAAAACCGAGCCGATATACGTTCGTGTGAATGCACCCTAAGCCAGACGCCTGCTGCACACTGAGGAGGGGCAATCACCATGAAACAGTCTGTCTGTGCATGGCTTCCTGGCTTGGTTTAATATTCCCAATCATTGTTAAGGCTTGTGATAAATCACTTGGATTTGAAGGAATGCTGCATCCAATAGATGGCGCTATAGAGGTATTTTCTTATCCTTATTTGCATAGATATCCCAGAGGAGCTAGCATCACCTTATAAGTTTTCTTACTCATTTTTTAGGTTCTCAAACCCCTCTTCTGTGTGCAGTGCTTGGGTAGTGACTATACCATCCCCTGACCCATTTACCCCATGGGTGTCTCCACATACTTTTTGGGTGCTCTCCTTAAGGAGACACAACACCGCTTCTGACCCACATAGGAATGTGAACCACAGGCCAACTAGGGCTGAGGAGATGGGCGCATTGTCCAGTATCACATGTGTAGTCTAACAGAGCTTACTTTGGGTAAGTGAGAGTTTTGGCCCATGTGAAAGGGGAATTACTGTATGCTAAACTGTTCACTTCATTTTCATTACCTTCTATGACATTTATGGAAATGACACGGCACAGATTATTGTTAGGGGTTCCATCACAGTCCCCTTGTGTAGCCGCACCGCCTCCACGCTCCCCTCATGTAAGCCCACTTTCCTAGTGTAACCGTATTGTCACCACACTCCCCACATGTAACCATACCACGGTTCGAAAAGTGTCATAATAGAGCCTTAAAGGGGTTCTGTCATTAAAAACAAAAAAATATATACTTACCTATTGCTCCCCAGGCAGCCTGCTTACCTCTTCTTCTTATCCCAAATCTTCTCCTGGAGCCGCTTGTCACTTCGGTCACGTGACCTCCAGCAACCTGATTTTCCTCCATCCGGTCAAAAAGCGTACATTGCGCTACCTTCCGCTTCCTTCAGGTCAATGTACGCATACGTCACTAGTGACGTATGCGTACATTGCCTTCTCAGGAAGCGCGGAATGAAAGCAGCCGTGCGAGACAATGGCGCGACTGCGCATGCAGCTATCCTGGAGATAGCTATAGTCTATGGAATATACACGGGCTTTAGCCTTGGCAGTCGTCGTCATTAAAATCTATGTATAGCTACCTGCCATGCTGTCCATTGGTTTCTACAGTAACATTGCAGCGCCCTCTATTAGTTTTACAGAAACGTGCTGCACCTATGCTCCCTTTAATATATGATCCCCAGATAGGGGACGTATCAGATGCAACACGCTCAGGCAGCACTCCGGGCGCACCCACAATGCACTGAGGGAGCTGGAAGACCTTTGCATAGCCCCACCCAACGCTTTCTCAACCGCGCCCCCTCACATCCTCCTCAGTCCTTCCTCTTGCACCGCGCTCACGCATCCTAGGCTTGCAGAGCCTGCAGGACTCGTCACCTCCCTACGCAGGATGGTTAAGCACGCGATGACACTAGAAGCAAGCACTAGTTTGCCTCTGAAGGTGCGTCCGTCGGTCGTTTTGAGAGATCTCTTTTGGTGGACGCATTTCGAGTGGGGACGGACGGAAACTTTTTCCCAAAAATGAGGAAAATTGGCTTCGACCCCATAGGGCTTTATTGGCTTCCCCTGGGCTGGCATTAGTAGACCTTAGTAAGAATAAGAATAGATCAGCATGGTCATCTGAAGAAGTTTAAATGTACAGCAGGCCTTTTTTTTTATTTTTCCCGCCATACATAAATAAATCCATCCATCCATCCATCCATCCATCCATAACTATAGATTATATAGAGAAATAAATCTTGCTATTTGTATAGCGATAGATAGATAGTGTAGATTATAGACATACATTATATCCAGATGATAGATTTTAGATTATTTATATCTATGTAGATTCTATCATCTATATTAATTATATAATAGATCTATGGATTATCTATCTATCTATCAATCAATAGATCTATTATATAATCAACATACATTATAGAATCTACATATATACATAATACAGCTATATGTGTTTGTGTATGTATGTAGATATATATATATATATATATATATCTCATCTAAAATCTATCTTTTATCTATATGCACAAAATCTATAATTCAGATATAATCTATATCTATAATCTACATAATTAATAAATAAATAGATAGATTCATTCATACATACATACATACATACACACTGTATGCAAATGAGCCAGGTGTCTGGCAGGCTGATGTCACTGCATTGTGATGTCATCAATTTAGAAGTATAAATACCAGACTTGGCAGCCATGTTAGTCAGTCTCCGCTGCAGCTCGGAGACGGGAGGTGGGGAACCCCTATCTCCTCCGAGAAGCCACAGAACTGGATCCTTTTTATTTTTAGCAGAGTGCATTTTGAATGCAGCACACAAGGGGGAGACAGCGGCCTACCAAAATCCAGTTGGCTGCCGCTGTGGCCTATTTTTTTTTTTTTTAAAAAGGTAGGTTCTGTCCTTCCACGGTGAGGAATAGGCAGGGATGTTCCGTTTTTGCCAGCTGGGGAATGCTTATAGGCAAGGTCTTATTCCTGGTGGTGCATGTAACGTCAGACCACGTTTCAGACATGCAGCAGCGGCACCAGCAGCATTCAGTCAGTCAGTGGCTCGCAAACGTTTCCCATGCAAGTTTACATTAAACAGACACATTTCTTTATTTCCTTTATTGACTGCGGTCTTTATCGAGCCGTTGAACTGTTGCTGTGTCTAGGCATTGAATAAAGCAATACATCCTTTTAAAGTAGACATCCGTTCATTGGAGTTCTTTGCTCCCCGAATGTCGCTCCATCTATAAGCGTTGGCTCTGAAGCACGCATCAGGGGCCAGCCTGCATGCTTGCCGCTTTTGAACTAGCAGCGACTGTAGGTCACTCACACAGGCTGGTTGGAATGGCCTAGCATTATCCTAATACGGAGGTGTAACTTGAAGCTGTGGGGCTCCAGTACGAAGTCTGGAACTGGGCCCCCAACTATAAAGCTTCATTGATAGCATTGGTTTACAATGTGGGAAAGAGAGACTTTATGGGCCCCCTAGGGCTCCGGGTCCCAGGTGCGACCGCACCCACTGTACATACGCCCATGACCCGAATACGTGGAGCATACAGACGTAGGGTGTGTGTGTTGTTGTTTTGCTTCCAGTTAAAATCGCGATTTTGCGCGATTGCGATTTTAACATTACAAGTCCCATAGACCCCTGCAGAAAAAAAACTGCTGCGAATTTCGCAGTGAAAAAAAAAACTGTAGTGGGTAGTCACCCTTATGGGCTGAATAAAACAGCCATTCTGTCGAACATACAATTTGTCCGGCTGCTGTGGCGTCTTGGGAAGTGTCATGTCTCATCTACCTGACTCTATTCATTGACATGTATAACCTGTACTGTATCTGCAAGTGTTTGCCTTCTTTAGTTTGTCCCTTCTGGTTCTCTGTACCCCCTGTATTGCATAACTCCTCCCCTTCCTCCTGCTAGGGAGTTTCCTGTCTATAGCCTATGTGCTAGGTCTCTACTCTGTGCTTTGGCTAATCATCATTCTTTTTACCTACTGCTGAATGTGCATTATACAAGATTTCTACCTGAATAAACCCTGGAATCTTCTCCCATGCCTCTGCAGTGGAGTTGGATGCTGTCTGACAACATATATCTTCTGTGAGTACTGGTTCATAACTACAAGAGAAGTTACTTCAGCCGATACGCTTACAGCCATGTTATTGAGTCAGAATAGGAAGATAGGCCAGTACATTTCTGCCCACTTCCATCTCCAATGGAGACTGGCTGTAAATGGCAGCCGTACATGAGTATTTATGGTTCCAAGCTGTACGTGTCATAATAGAGCCTTACTGACATCACCAGTCAGCTTCAACTGTCAGACATCCAGGGTTATTGCATACAGTCTATCTATCTATCTATCTATCTATCTATCTATCTATCTATCTATCTATCTATCTATCTATCTATCTATCTGTCTCTGTGTATAGATAAATATCTATATAAATATATAGAAATACATATATATCGATATATATTTTTATGGATTTCTACCCAAATATATGGATGTATACATATATAGATATATAGTCATGTAAGGCTGAAGAAAAGACATGCCGTGTGTATAATTTCTTCAGCCTATGATGTGTTTTATTTTCTTTATTCTCAGTATTGCTAGGATCTTCCCAGTATAATATATAGCAACCAATCGCAGCACAGCTTTCATGTAACCTGAGTAGTATAAGAAGTATCAACCAATCACAGCACAGCTTTCATGTTGCCTCAGCAGTATAATATATAGCAACCAATCACAGCACAGCTTTCATGTTACCTTAACAGTATAAAAAATAGCAACCAATCACAGCACAGCTTTCATTTTACCTCAGCATTGGCTGCGGAATCTGCTTTTTATTTTTCAATAACCAACGCATCGGGTAAAATTGGCGCGACTTTCCCGCCGGTTTGAAACCACCCTAGAGAAAATTAGGGCAAAAAGATGGAGAACTGGGAGGTGACCCGCTAATCTCTATGGTGCTGTAATTTGGGTAAATCCAATAGGAGGTGCAGCACGTTTCTGTAAAACCAATAGAGGGCGCTGTTATGTTACTGTAGAAACCAATGGACAGCATGGCAGAGGGGCGGAGAGGGGGTGGAGAGGAGGCAGAGAGGAGGTGGGAGCTCAGTTCTCGCTCCTGGCTCTTCCAGCCCCCCCCGCAGATGAGGACGACGTATATCGGCTCGGCGTGAAAACCGAGCCGATATACGTTCGTGTGAATGCACCCTAAGCCAGACGCCTGCTGCACACTGAGGAGGGGCAATCACCATGAAACAGTCTGTCTGTGCATGGCTTCCTGGCTTGGTTTAATATTCCCAATCATTGTTAAGGCTTGTGATAAATCACTTGGATTTGAAGGAATGCTGCATCCAATAGATGGCGCTATAGAGGTATTTTCTTATCCTTATTTGCATAGATATCCCAGAGGAGCTAGCATCACCTTATAAGTTTTCTTACTCATTTTTTAGGTTCTCAAACCCCTCTTCTGTGTGCAGTGCTTGGGTAGTGACTATACCATCCCCTGACCCATTTACCCCATGGGTGTCTCCACATACTTTTTGGGTGCTCTCCTTAAGGAGACACAACACCGCTTCTGACCCACATAGGAATGTGAACCACAGGCCAACTAGGGCTGAGGAGATGCGCGCATTGTCCAGTATCACATGTGTAGTCTAACAGAGCTTACTTTGGGTAAGTGAGAGTTTTGGCCCATGTGAAAGGGGAATTACTGTATGCTAAACTGTTCACTTCATTTTCATTACCTTCTATGACATTTATGGAAATGACACGGCACAGATTATTGTTAGGGGTTCCATCACAGTCCCCTTGTGTAGCCGCACCGCCTCCACGCTCCCCTCATGTAAGCCCACTTTCCTAGTGTAACCGTATTGTCACCACACTCCCCACATGTAACCATACCACGGTTCGAAAAGTGTCATAATAGAGCCTTAAAGGGGTTCTGTCATTAAAAACAAAAAAATATATACTTACCTATTGCTCCCCAGGCAGCCTGCTTACCTCTTCTTCTTATCCCAAATCTTCTCCTGGAGCCGCTTGTCACTTCGGTCACGTGACCTCCAGCAACCTGATTTTCCTCCATCCGGTCAAAAAGCGTACATTGCGCTACCTTCCGCTTCCTTCAGGTCAATGTACGCATACGTCACTAGTGACGTATGCGTACATTGCCTTCTCAGGAAGCGCGGAATGAAAGCAGCCGTGCGAGACAATGGCGCGACTGCGCATGCAGCTATCCTGGAGATAGCTATAGTCTATGGAATATACACGGGCTTTAGCCTTGGCAGTCGTCGTCATTAAAATCTATGTATAGCTACCTGCCATGCTGTCCATTGGTTTCTACAGTAACATTGCAGCGCCCTCTATTAGTTTTACAGAAACGTGCTGCACCTATGCTCCCTTTAATATATGATCCCCAGATAGGGGACGTATCAGATGCAACACGCTCAGGCAGCACTCCGGGCGCACCCACAATGCACTGAGGGAGCTGGAAGACCTTTGCATAGCCCCACCCAACGCTTTCTCAACCGCGCCCCCTCACATCCTCCTCAGTCCTTCCTCTTGCACCGCGCTCACGCATCCTAGGCTTGCAGAGCCTGCAGGACTCGTCACCTCCCTACGCAGGATGGTTAAGCACGCGATGACACTAGAAGCAAGCACTAGTTTGCCTCTGAAGGTGCGTCCGTCGGTCGTTTTGAGAGATCTCTTTTGGTGGACGCATTTCGAGTGGGGACGGACGGAAACTTTTTCCCAAAAATGAGGAAAATTGGCTTCGACCCCATAGGGCTTTATTGGCTTCCCCTGGGCTGGCATTAGTAGACCTTAGTAAGAATAAGAATAGATCAGCATGGTCATCTGAAGAAGTTTAAATGTACAGCAGGCCTTTTTTTTTATTTTTCCCGCCATACATAAATAAATCCATCCATCCATCCATCCATCCATCCATAACTATAGATTATATAGAGAAATAAATCTTGCTATTTGTATAGCGATAGATAGATAGTGTAGATTATAGACATACATTATATCCAGATGATAGATTTTAGATTATTTATATCTATGTAGATTCTATCATCTATATTAATTATATAATAGATCTATGGATTATCTATCTATCTATCAATCAATAGATCTATTATATAATCAACATACATTATAGAATCTACATATATACATAATACAGCTATATGTGTTTGTGTATGTATGTAGATATATATATATATATATATATATCTCATCTAAAATCTATCTTTTATCTATATGCACAAAATCTATAATTCAGATATAATCTATATCTATAATCTACATAATTAATAAATAAATAGATAGATTCATTCATACATACATACATACATACACACTGTATGCAAATGAGCCAGGTGTCTGGCAGGCTGATGTCACTGCATTGTGATGTCATCAATTTAGAAGTATAAATACCAGACTTGGCAGCCATGTTAGTCAGTCTCCGCTGCAGCTCGGAGACGGGAGGTGGGGAACCCCTATCTCCTCCGAGAAGCCACAGAACTGGATCCTTTTTATTTTTAGCAGAGTGCATTTTGAATGCAGCACACAAGGGGGAGACAGCGGCCTACCAAAATCCAGTTGGCTGCCGCTGTGGCCTATTTTTTTTTTTTTTAAAAAGGTAGGTTCTGTCCTTCCACGGTGAGGAATAGGCAGGGATGTTCCGTTTTTGCCAGCTGGGGAATGCTTATAGGCAAGGTCTTATTCCTGGTGGTGCATGTAACGTCAGACCACGTTTCAGACATGCAGCAGCGGCACCAGCAGCATTCAGTCAGTCAGTGGCTCGCAAACGTTTCCCATGCAAGTTTACATTAAACAGACACATTTCTTTATTTCCTTTATTGACTGCGGTCTTTATCGAGCCGTTGAACTGTTGCTGTGTCTAGGCATTGAATAAAGCAATACATCCTTTTAAAGTAGACATCCGTTCATTGGAGTTCTTTGCTCCCCGAATGTCGCTCCATCTATAAGCGTTGGCTCTGAAGCACGCATCAGGGGCCAGCCTGCATGCTTGCCGCTTTTGAACTAGCAGCGACTGTAGGTCACTCACACAGGCTGGTTGGAATGGCCTAGCATTATCCTAATACGGAGGTGTAACTTGAAGCTGTGGGGCTCCAGTACGAAGTCTGGAACTGGGCCCCCAACTATAAAGCTTCATTGATAGCATTGGTTTACAATGTGGGAAAGAGAGACTTTATGGGCCCCCTAGGGCTCCGGGTCCCAGGTGCGACCGCACCCACTGTACATACGCCCATGACCCGAATACGTGGAGCATACAGACGTAGGGTGTGTGTGTTGTTGTTTTGCTTCCAGTTAAAATCGCGATTTTGCGCGATTGCGATTTTAACATTACAAGTCCCATAGACCCCTGCAGAAAAAAAACTGCTGCGAATTTCGCAGTGAAAAAAAAAACTGTAGTGGGTAGTCACCCTTATGGGCTGAATAAAACAGCCATTCTGTCGAACATACAATTTGTCCGGCTGCTGTGGCGTCTTGGGAAGTGTCATGTCTCATCTACCTGACTCTATTCATTGACATGTATAACCTGTACTGTATCTGCAAGTGTTTGCCTTCTTTAGTTTGTCCCTTCTGGTTCTCTGTACCCCCTGTATTGCATAACTCCTCCCCTTCCTCCTGCTAGGGAGTTTCCTGTCTATAGCCTATGTGCTAGGTCTCTACTCTGTGCTTTGGCTAATCATCATTCTTTTTACCTACTGCTGAATGTGCATTATACAAGATTTCTACCTGAATAAACCCTGGAATCTTCTCCCATGCCTCTGCAGTGGAGTTGGATGCTGTCTGACAACATATATCTTCTGTGAGTACTGGTTCATAACTACAAGAGAAGTTACTTCAGCCGATACGCTTACAGCCATGTTATTGAGTCAGAATAGGAAGATGGGCCAGTACATTTCTGCCCACTTCCATCTCCAATGGAGACTGGCTGTAAATGGCAGCCGTACATGAGTATTTATGGTTCCAAGCTGTACGTGTCATAATAGAGCCTTACTGACATCACCAGTCAGCTTCAACTGTCAGACATCCAGGGTTATTGCATACAGTCTATCTATCTATCTATCTATCTATCTATCTATCTATCTATCTATCTATCTATCTATCTATCTATCTATCTATCTATCTATCTATCTATCTATCTGTCTCTGTGTATAGATAAATATCTATATAAATATATAGAAATACATATATATCGATATATATTTTTATGGATTTCTACCCAAATATATGGATGTATACATATATAGATATATAGTCATGTAAGGCTGAAGAAAAGACATGCCGTGTGTATAATTTCTTCAGCCTATGATGTGTTTTATTTTCTTTATTCTCAGTATTGCTAGGATCTTCCCAGTATAATATATAGCAACCAATCGCAGCACAGCTTTCATGTAACCTGAGTAGTATAAGAAGTATCAACCAATCACAGCACAGCTTTCATGTTGCCTCAGCAGTATAATATATAGCAACCAATCACAGCACAGCTTTCATGTTACCTTAACAGTATAAAAAATAGCAACCAATCACAGCACAGCTTTCATTTTACCTCAGCATTGGCTGCGGAATCTGCTTTTTATTTTTCAATAACCAACGCATCGGGTAAAATTGGCGCGACTTTCCCGCCGGTTTGAAACCACCCTAGAGAAAATTAGGGCAAAAAGATGGAGAACTGGGAGGTGACCCGCTAATCTCTATGGTGCTGTAATTTGGGTAAATCCAATAGGAGGTGCAGCACGTTTCTGTAAAACCAATAGAGGGCGCTGTTATGTTACTGTAGAAACCAATGGACAGCATGGCAGAGGGGCGGAGAGGGGGTGGAGAGGAGGCAGAGAGGAGGTGGGAGCTCAGTTCTCGCTCCTGGCTCTTCCAGCCCCCCCCGCAGATGAGGACGACGTATATCGGCTCGGCGTGAAAACCGAGCCGATATACGTTCGTGTGAATGCACCCTAAGCCAGACGCCTGCTGCACACTGAGGAGGGGCAATCACCATGAAACAGTCTGTCTGTGCATGGCTTCCTGGCTTGGTTTAATATTCCCAATCATTGTTAAGGCTTGTGATAAATCACTTGGATTTGAAGGAATGCTGCATCCAATAGATGGCGCTATAGAGGTATTTTCTTATCCTTATTTGCATAGATATCCCAGAGGAGCTAGCATCACCTTATAAGTTTTCTTACTCATTTTTTAGGTTCTCAAACCCCTCTTCTGTGTGCAGTGCTTGGGTAGTGACTATACCATCCCCTGACCCATTTACCCCATGGGTGTCTCCACATACTTTTTGGGTGCTCTCCTTAAGGAGACACAACACCGCTTCTGACCCACATAGGAATGTGAACCACAGGCCAACTAGGGCTGAGGAGATGCGCGCATTGTCCAGTATCACATGTGTAGTCTAACAGAGCTTACTTTGGGTAAGTGAGAGTTTTGGCCCATGTGAAAGGGGAATTACTGTATGCTAAACTGTTCACTTCATTTTCATTACCTTCTATGACATTTATGGAAATGACACGGCACAGATTATTGTTAGGGGTTCCATCACAGTCCCCTTGTGTAGCCGCACCGCCTCCACGCTCCCCTCATGTAAGCCCACTTTCCTAGTGTAACCGTATTGTCACCACACTCCCCACATGTAACCATACCACGGTTCGAAAAGTGTCATAATAGAGCCTTAAAGGGGTTCTGTCATTAAAAACAAAAAAATATATACTTACCTATTGCTCCCCAGGCAGCCTGCTTACCTCTTCTTCTTATCCCAAATCTTCTCCTGGAGCCGCTTGTCACTTCGGTCACGTGACCTCCAGCAACCTGATTTTCCTCCATCCGGTCAAAAAGCGTACATTGCGCTACCTTCCGCTTCCTTCAGGTCAATGTACGCATACGTCACTAGTGACGTATGCGTACATTGCCTTCTCAGGAAGCGCGGAATGAAAGCAGCCGTGCGAGACAATGGCGCGACTGCGCATGCAGCTATCCTGGAGATAGCTATAGTCTATGGAATATACACGGGCTTTAGCCTTGGCAGTCGTCGTCATTAAAATCTATGTATAGCTACCTGCCATGCTGTCCATTGGTTTCTACAGTAACATTGCAGCGCCCTCTATTAGTTTTACAGAAACGTGCTGCACCTATGCTCCCTTTAATATATGATCCCCAGATAGGGGACGTATCAGATGCAACACGCTCAGGCAGCACTCCGGGCGCACCCACAATGCACTGAGGGAGCTGGAAGACCTTTGCATAGCCCCACCCAACGCTTTCTCAACCGCGCCCCCTCACATCCTCCTCAGTCCTTCCTCTTGCACCGCGCTCACGCATCCTAGGCTTGCAGAGCCTGCAGGACTCGTCACCTCCCTACGCAGGATGGTTAAGCACGCGATGACACTAGAAGCAAGCACTAGTTTGCCTCTGAAGGTGCGTCCGTCGGTCGTTTTGAGAGATCTCTTTTGGTGGACGCATTTCGAGTGGGGACGGACGGAAACTTTTTCCCAAAAATGAGGAAAATTGGCTTCGACCCCATAGGGCTTTATTGGCTTCCCCTGGGCTGGCATTAGTAGACCTTAGTAAGAATAAGAATAGATCAGCATGGTCATCTGAAGAAGTTTAAATGTACAGCAGGCCTTTTTTTTTATTTTTCCCGCCATACATAAATAAATCCATCCATCCATCCATCCATCCATCCATAACTATAGATTATATAGAGAAATAAATCTTGCTATTTGTATAGCGATAGATAGATAGTGTAGATTATAGACATACATTATATCCAGATGATAGATTTTAGATTATTTATATCTATGTAGATTCTATCATCTATATTAATTATATAATAGATCTATGGATTATCTATCTATCTATCAATCAATAGATCTATTATATAATCAACATACATTATAGAATCTACATATATACATAATACAGCTATATGTGTTTGTGTATGTATGTAGATATATATATATATATATATATATATATCTCATCTAAAATCTATCTTTTATCTATATGCACAAAATCTATAATTCAGATATAATCTATATCTATAATCTACATAATTAATAAATAAATAGATAGATTCATTCATACATACATACATACATACACACTGTATGCAAATGAGCCAGGTGTCTGGCAGGCTGATGTCACTGCATTGTGATGTCATCAATTTAGAAGTATAAATACCAGACTTGGCAGCCATGTTAGTCAGTCTCCGCTGCAGCTCGGAGACGGGAGGTGGGGAACCCCTATCTCCTCCGAGAAGCCACAGAACTGGATCCTTTTTATTTTTAGCAGAGTGCATTTTGAATGCAGCACACAAGGGGGAGACAGCGGCCTACCAAAATCCAGTTGGCTGCCGCTGTGGCCTATTTTTTTTTTTTTTTTAAAAGGTAGGTTCTGTCCTTCCACGGTGAGGAATAGGCAGGGATGTTCCGTTTTTGCCAGCTGGGGAATGCTTATAGGCAAGGCCTTATTCCTGGTGGTGCATGTAACGTCAGACCACGTTTCAGACATGCAGCAGCGGCACCAGCAGCATTCAGTCAGTCAGTGGCTCGCAAACGTTTCCCATGCAAGTTTACATTAAACAGACACATTTCTTTATTTCCTTTATTGACTGCGGTCTTTATCGAGCCGTTGAACTGTTGCTGTGTCTAGGCATTGAATAAAGCAATACATCCTTTTAAAGTAGACATCCGTTCATTGGAGTTCTTTGCTCCCCGAATGTCGCTCCATCTATAAGCGTTGGCTCTGAAGCACGCATCAGGGGCCAGCCTGCATGCTTGCCGCTTTTGAACTAGCAGCGACTGTAGGTCACTCACACAGGCTGGTTGGAATGGCCTAGCATTATCCTAATACGGAGGTGTAACTTGAAGCTGTGGGGCTCCAGTACGAAGTCTGGAACTGGGCCCCCAACTATAAAGCTTCATTGATAGCATTGGTTTACAATGTGGGAAAGAGAGACTTTATGGGCCCCCTAGGGCTCCGGGTCCCAGGTGCGACCGCACCCACTGTACATACGCCCATGACCCGAATACGTGGAGCATACAGACGTAGGGTGTGTGTGTTGTTGTTTTGCTTCCAGTTAAAATCGCGATTTTGCGCGATTGCGATTTTAACATTACAAGTCCCATAGACCCCTGCAGAAAAAAAACTGCTGCGAATTTCGCAGTGAAAAAAAAAACTGTAGTGGGTAGTCACCCTTATGGGCTGAATAAAACAGCCATTCTGTCGAACATACAATTTGTCCGGCTGCTGTGGCGTCTTGGGAAGTGTCATGTCTCATCTACCTGACTCTATTCATTGACATGTATAACCTGTACTGTATCTGCAAGTGTTTGCCTTCTTTAGTTTGTCCCTTCTGGTTCTCTGTACCCCCTGTATTGCATAACTCCTCCCCTTCCTCCTGCTAGGGAGTTTCCTGTCTATAGCCTATGTGCTAGGTCTCTACTCTGTGCTTTGGCTAATCATCATTCTTTTTACCTACTGCTGAATGTGCATTATACAAGATTTCTACCTGAATAAACCCTGGAATCTTCTCCCATGCCTCTGCAGTGGAGTTGGATGCTGTCTGACAACATATATCTTCTGTGAGTACTGGTTCATAACTACAAGAGAAGTTACTTCAGCCGATACGCTTACAGCCATGTTATTGAGTCAGAATAGGAAGATAGGCCAGTACATTTCTGCCCACTTCCATCTCCAATGGAGACTGGCTGTAAATGGCAGCCGTACATGAGTATTTATGGTTCCAAGCTGTACGTGTCATAATAGAGCCTTACTGACATCACCAGTCAGCTTCAACTGTCAGACATCCAGGGTTATTGCATACAGTCTATCTATCTATCTATCTATCTATCTATCTATCTATCTATCTATCTATCTATCTATCTATCTATCTATCTATCTATCTGTCTCTGTGTATAGATAAATATCTATATAAATATATAGAAATACATATATATCGATATATATTTTTATGGATTTCTACCCAAATATATGGATGTATACATATATAGATATATAGTCATGTAAGGCTGAAGAAAAGACATGCCGTGTGTATAATTTCTTCAGCCTATGATGTGTTTTATTTTCTTTATTCTCAGTATTGCTAGGATCTTCCCAGTATAATATATAGCAACCAATCGCAGCACAGCTTTCATGTAACCTGAGTAGTATAAGAAGTATCAACCAATCACAGCACAGCTTTCATGTTGCCTCAGCAGTATAATATATAGCAACCAATCACAGCACAGCTTTCATGTTACCTTAACAGTATAAAAAATAGCAACCAATCACAGCACAGCTTTCATTTTACCTCAGCATTGGCTGCGGAATCTGCTTTTTATTTTTCAATAACCAACGCATCGGGTAAAATTGGCGCGACTTTCCCGCCGGTTTGAAACCACCCTAGAGAAAATTAGGGCAAAAAGATGGAGAACTGGGAGGTGACCCGCTAATCTCTATGGTGCTGTAATTTGGGTAAATCCAATAGGAGGTGCAGCACGTTTCTGTAAAACCAATAGAGGGCGCTGTTATGTTACTGTAGAAACCAATGGACAGCATGGCAGAGGGGCGGAGAGGGGGTGGAGAGGAGGCAGAGAGGAGGTGGGAGCTCAGTTCTCGCTCCTGGCTCTTCCAGCCCCCCCCGCAGATGAGGACGACGTATATCGGCTCGGCGTGAAAACCGAGCCGATATACGTTCGTGTGAATGCACCCTAAGCCAGACGCCTGCTGCACACTGAGGAGGGGCAATCACCATGAAACAGTCTGTCTGTGCATGGCTTCCTGGCTTGGTTTAATATTCCCAATCATTGTTAAGGCTTGTGATAAATCACTTGGATTTGAAGGAATGCTGCATCCAATAGATGGCGCTATAGAGGTATTTTCTTATCCTTATTTGCATAGATATCCCAGAGGAGCTAGCATCACCTTATAAGTTTTCTTACTCATTTTTTAGGTTCTCAAACCCCTCTTCTGTGTGCAGTGCTTGGGTAGTGACTATACCATCCCCTGACCCATTTACCCCATGGGTGTCTCCACATACTTTTTGGGTGCTCTCCTTAAGGAGACACAACACCGCTTCTGACCCACATAGGAATGTGAACCACAGGCCAACTAGGGCTGAGGAGATGCGCGCATTGTCCAGTATCACATGTGTAGTCTAACAGAGCTTACTTTGGGTAAGTGAGAGTTTTGGCCCATGTGAAAGGGGAATTACTGTATGCTAAACTGTTCACTTCATTTTCATTACCTTCTATGACATTTATGGAAATGACACGGCACAGATTATTGTTAGGGGTTCCATCACAGTCCCCTTGTGTAGCCGCACCGCCTCCACGCTCCCCTCATGTAAGCCCACTTTCCTAGTGTAACCGTATTGTCACCACACTCCCCACATGTAACCATACCACGGTTCGAAAAGTGTCATAATAGAGCCTTAAAGGGGTTCTGTCATTAAAAACAAAAAAATATATACTTACCTATTGCTCCCCAGGCAGCCTGCTTACCTCTTCTTCTTATCCCAAATCTTCTCCTGGAGCCGCTTGTCACTTCGGTCACGTGACCTCCAGCAACCTGATTTTCCTCCATCCGGTCAAAAAGCGTACATTGCGCTACCTTCCGCTTCCTTCAGGTCAATGTACGCATACGTCACTAGTGACGTATGCGTACATTGCCTTCTCAGGAAGCGCGGAATGAAAGCAGCCGTGCGAGACAATGGCGCGACTGCGCATGCAGCTATCCTGGAGATAGCTATAGTCTATGGAATATACACGGGCTTTAGCCTTGGCAGTCGTCGTCATTAAAATCTATGTATAGCTACCTGCCATGCTGTCCATTGGTTTCTACAGTAACATTGCAGCGCCCTCTATTAGTTTTACAGAAACGTGCTGCACCTATGCTCCCTTTAATATATGATCCCCAGATAGGGGACGTATCAGATGCAACACGCTCAGGCAGCACTCCGGGCGCACCCACAATGCACTGAGGGAGCTGGAAGACCTTTGCATAGCCCCACCCAACGCTTTCTCAACCGCGCCCCCTCACATCCTCCTCAGTCCTTCCTCTTGCACCGCGCTCACGCATCCTAGGCTTGCAGAGCCTGCAGGACTCGTCACCTCCCTACGCAGGATGGTTAAGCACGCGATGACACTAGAAGCAAGCACTAGTTTGCCTCTGAAGGTGCGTCCGTCGGTCGTTTTGAGAGATCTCTTTTGGTGGACGCATTTCGAGTGGGGACGGACGGAAACTTTTTCCCAAAAATGAGGAAAATTGGCTTCGACCCCATAGGGCTTTATTGGCTTCCCCTGGGCTGGCATTAGTAGACCTTAGTAAGAATAAGAATAGATCAGCATGGTCATCTGAAGAAGTTTAAATGTACAGCAGGCCTTTTTTTTTATTTTTCCCGCCATACATAAATAAATCCATCCATCCATCCATCCATCCATCCATAACTATAGATTATATAGAGAAATAAATCTTGCTATTTGTATAGCGATAGATAGATAGTGTAGATTATAGACATACATTATATCCAGATGATAGATTTTAGATTATTTATATCTATGTAGATTCTATCATCTATATTAATTATATAATAGATCTATGGATTATCTATCTATCTATCAATCAATAGATCTATTATATAATCAACATACATTATAGAATCTACATATATACATAATACAGCTATATGTGTTTGTGTATGTATGTAGATATATATATATATATATATATATATATCTCATCTAAAATCTATCTTTTATCTATATGCACAAAATCTATAATTCAGATATAATCTATATCTATAATCTACATAATTAATAAATAAATAGATAGATTCATTCATACATACATACATACATACACACTGTATGCAAATGAGCCAGGTGTCTGGCAGGCTGATGTCACTGCATTGTGATGTCATCAATTTAGAAGTATAAATACCAGACTTGGCAGCCATGTTAGTCAGTCTCCGCTGCAGCTCGGAGACGGGAGGTGGGGAACCCCTATCTCCTCCGAGAAGCCACAGAACTGGATCCTTTTTATTTTTAGCAGAGTGCATTTTGAATGCAGCACACAAGGGGGAGACAGCGGCCTACCAAAATCCAGTTGGCTGCCGCTGTGGCCTATTTTTTTTTTTTTTTTAAAAGGTAGGTTCTGTCCTTCCACGGTGAGGAATAGGCAGGGATGTTCCGTTTTTGCCAGCTGGGGAATGCTTATAGGCAAGGCCTTATTCCTGGTGGTGCATGTAACGTCAGACCACGTTTCAGACATGCAGCAGCGGCACCAGCAGCATTCAGTCAGTCAGTGGCTCGCAAACGTTTCCCATGCAAGTTTACATTAAACAGACACATTTCTTTATTTCCTTTATTGACTGCGGTCTTTATCGAGCCGTTGAACTGTTGCTGTGTCTAGGCATTGAATAAAGCAATACATCCTTTTAAAGTAGACATCCGTTCATTGGAGTTCTTTGCTCCCCGAATGTCGCTCCATCTATAAGCGTTGGCTCTGAAGCACGCATCAGGGGCCAGCCTGCATGCTTGCCGCTTTTGAACTAGCAGCGACTGTAGGTCACTCACACAGGCTGGTTGGAATGGCCTAGCATTATCCTAATACGGAGGTGTAACTTGAAGCTGTGGGGCTCCAGTACGAAGTCTGGAACTGGGCCCCCAACTATAAAGCTTCATTGATAGCATTGGTTTACAATGTGGGAAAGAGAGACTTTATGGGCCCCCTAGGGCTCCGGGTCCCAGGTGCGACCGCACCCACTGTACATACGCCCATGACCCGAATACGTGGAGCATACAGACGTAGGGTGTGTGTGTTGTTGTTTTGCTTCCAGTTAAAATCGCGATTTTGCGCGATTGCGATTTTAACATTACAAGTCCCATAGACCCCTGCAGAAAAAAAACTGCTGCGAATTTCGCAGTGAAAAAAAAAACTGTAGTGGGTAGTCACCCTTATGGGCTGAATAAAACAGCCATTCTGTCGAACATACAATTTGTCCGGCTGCTGTGGCGTCTTGGGAAGTGTCATGTCTCATCTACCTGACTCTATTCATTGACATGTATAACCTGTACTGTATCTGCAAGTGTTTGCCTTCTTTAGTTTGTCCCTTCTGGTTCTCTGTACCCCCTGTATTGCATAACTCCTCCCCTTCCTCCTGCTAGGGAGTTTCCTGTCTATAGCCTATGTGCTAGGTCTCTACTCTGTGCTTTGGCTAATCATCATTCTTTTTACCTACTGCTGAATGTGCATTATACAAGATTTCTACCTGAATAAACCCTGGAATCTTCTCCCATGCCTCTGCAGTGGAGTTGGATGCTGTCTGACAACATATATCTTCTGTGAGTACTGGTTCATAACTACAAGAGAAGTTACTTCAGCCGATACGCTTACAGCCATGTTATTGAGTCAGAATAGGAAGATGGGCCAGTACATTTCTGCCCACTTCCATCTCCAATGGAGACTGGCTGTAAATGGCAGCCGTACATGAGTATTTATGGTTCCAAGCTGTACGTGTCATAATAGAGCCTTACTGACATCACCAGTCAGCTTCAACTGTCAGACATCCAGGGTTATTGCATACAGTCTATCTATCTATCTATCTATCTATCTATCTATCTGTCTGTGTATAGATAAATATCTATATAAATATATAGAAATACATATATATCGATATATATTTTTATGGATTTCTACCCAAATATATGGATGTATACATATATAGATATATAGTCATGTAAGGCTGAAGAAAAGACGTGCCGTGCGTATAATTTCTTCAGCCTATGATGCGTTTTATTTTCATTATTCTCAGTATTGCTAGGATCTTCCCGGTATAATATATAGCAACCAATCGCAGCACAGCTTTCATGTAACCTGAGTAGTATAAGAAGTATCAACCAATCACAGCACAGCTTTCATGTTGCCTCAGCAGTATAATATATAGCAACCAATCACAGCACAGCTTTCATGTTACCTTAACAGTATAAAAAATAGCAACCAATCACAGCACAGCTTTCATTTTACCTCAGCATTGGCTGCGGAATCTGCTTTTTTTTTTTTCAATAACCAACGCATCGGGTAAAATTGGCGCGACTTTCCCGCCGGTTTGAAACCACCCTAGAGAAAATTAGGGCAAAAAGATGGAGAACTGGGAGGTGACCCGCTAATCTCTATGGTGCTGTAATTTGGGTAAATCCAATAGGAGGTGCAGCACGTTTCTGTAAAACCAATAGAGGGCGCTGTTATGTTACTGTAGAAACCAATGGACAGCATGGCAGAGGGGCGGAGAGGGGGTGGAGAGGAGGCAGAGAGGAGGTGGGAGCTCAGTTCTCGCTCCTGGCTCTTCCAGCCCCCCCCGCAGATGAGGACGACGTATATCGGCTCGGCGTGAAAACCGAGCCGATATACGTTCGTGTGAATGCACCCTAAGCCAGACGCCTGCTGCACACTGAGGAGGGGCAATCACCATGAAACAGTCTGTCTGTGCATGGCTTCCTGGCTTGGTTTAATATTCCCAATCATTGTTAAGGCTTGTGATAAATCACTTGGATTTGAAGGAATGCTGCATCCAATAGATGGCGCTATAGAGGTATTTTCTTATCCTTATTTGCATAGATATCCCAGAGGAGCTAGCATCACCTTATAAGTTTTCTTACTCATTTTTTAGGTTCTCAAACCCCTCTTCTGTGTGCAGTGCTTGGGTAGTGACTATACCATCCCCTGACCCATTTACCCCATGGGTGTCTCCACATACTTTTTGGGTGCTCTCCTTAAGGAGACACAACACCGCTTCTGACCCACATAGGAATGTGAACCACAGGCCAACTAGGGCTGAGGAGATGGGCGCATTGTCCAGTATCACATGTGTAGTCTAACAGAGCTTACTTTGGGTAAGTGAGAGTTTTGGCCCATGTGAAAGGGGAATTACTGTATGCTAAACTGTTCACTTCATTTTCATTACCTTCTATGACATTTATGGAAATGACACGGCACAGATTATTGTTAGGGGTTCCATCACAGTCCCCTTGTGTAGCCGCACCGCCTCCACGCTCCCCTCATGTAAGCCCACTTTCCTAGTGTAACCGTATTGTCACCACACTCCCCACATGTAACCATACCACGGTTCGAAAAGTGTCATAATAGAGCCTTAAAGGGGTTCTGTCATTAAAAACAAAAAAATATATACTTACCTATTGCTCCCCAGGCAGCCTGCTTACCTCTTCTTCTTATCCCAAATCTTCTCCTGGAGCCGCTTGTCACTTCGGTCACGTGACCTCCAGCAACCTGATTTTCCTCCATCCGGTCAAAAAGCGTACATTGCGCTACCTTCCGCTTCCTTCAGGTCAATGTACGCATACGTCACTAGTGACGTATGCGTACATTGCCTTCTCAGGAAGCGCGGAATGAAAGCAGCCGTGCGAGACAATGGCGCGACTGCGCATGCAGCTATCCTTGAGATAGCTATAGTCTATGGAATATACACGGGCTTTAGCCTTGGCAGTCGTCGTCATTAAAATCTATGTATAGCTACCTGCCATGCTGTCCATTGGTTTCTACAGTAACATTGCAGCGCCCTCTATTAGTTTTACAGAAACGTGCTGCACCTATGCTCCCTTTAATATATGATCCCCAGATAGGGGACGTATCAGATGCAACACGCTCAGGCAGCACTCCGGGCGCACCCACAATGCACTGAGGGAGCTGGAAGACCTTTGCATAGCCCCACCCAACGCTTTCTCAACCGCGCCCCCTCACATCCTCCTCAGTCCTTCCTCTTGCACCGCGCTCACGCATCCTAGGCTTGCAGAGCCTGCAGGACTCGTCACCTCCCTACGCAGGATGGTTAAGCACGCGATGACACTAGAAGCAAGCACTAGTTTGCCTCTGAAGGTGCGTCCGTCGGTCGTTTTGAGAGATCTCTTTTGGTGGACGCATTTCGAGTGGGGACGGACGGAAACTTTTTCCCAAAAATGAGGAAAATTGGCTTCGACCCCATAGGGCTTTATTGGCTTCCCCTGGGCTGGCATTAGTAGACCTTAGTAAGAATAAGAATAGATCAGCATGGTCATCTGAAGAAGTTTAAATGTACAGCAGGCCTTTTTTTTTATTTTTCCCGCCATACATAAATAAATCCATCCATCCATCCATCCATCCATCCATAACTATAGATTATATAGAGAAATAAATCTTGCTATTTGTATAGCGATAGATAGATAGTGTAGATTATAGACATACATTATATCCAGATGATAGATTTTAGATTATTTATATCTATGTAGATTCTATCATCTATATTAATTATATAATAGATCTATGGATTATCTATCTATCTATCAATCAATAGATCTATTATATAATCAACATACATTATAGAATCTACATATATACATAATACAGCTATATGTGTTTGTGTATGTATGTAGATATATATATATATATATATATATATATCTCATCTAAAATCTATCTTTTATCTATATGCACAAAATCTATAATTCAGATATAATCTATATCTATAATCTACATAATTAATAAATAAATAGATAGATTCATTCATACATACATACATACATACACACTGTATGCAAATGAGCCAGGTGTCTGGCAGGCTGATGTCACTGCATTGTGATGTCATCAATTTAGAAGTATAAATACCAGACTTGGCAGCCATGTTAGTCAGTCTCCGCTGCAGCTCGGAGACGGGAGGTGGGGAACCCCTATCTCCTCCGAGAAGCCACAGAACTGGATCCTTTTTATTTTTAGCAGAGTGCATTTTGAATGCAGCACACAAGGGGGAGACAGCGGCCTACCAAAATCCAGTTGGCTGCCGCTGTGGCCTATTTTTTTTTTTTTTTTAAAAGGTAGGTTCTGTCCTTCCACGGTGAGGAATAGGCAGGGATGTTCCGTTTTTGCCAGCTGGGGAATGCTTATAGGCAAGGCCTTATTCCTGGTGGTGCATGTAACGTCAGACCACGTTTCAGACATGCAGCAGCGGCACCAGCAGCATTCAGTCAGTCAGTGGCTCGCAAACGTTTCCCATGCAAGTTTACATTAAACAGACACATTTCTTTATTTCCTTTATTGACTGCGGTCTTTATCGAGCCGTTGAACTGTTGCTGTGTCTAGGCATTGAATAAAGCAATACATCCTTTTAAAGTAGACATCCGTTCATTGGAGTTCTTTGCTCCCCGAATGTCGCTCCATCTATAAGCGTTGGCTCTGAAGCACGCATCAGGGGCCAGCCTGCATGCTTGCCGCTTTTGAACTAGCAGCGACTGTAGGTCACTCACACAGGCTGGTTGGAATGGCCTAGCATTATCCTAATACGGAGGTGTAACTTGAAGCTGTGGGGCTCCAGTACGAAGTCTGGAACTGGGCCCCCAACTATAAAGCTTCATTGATAGCATTGGTTTACAATGTGGGAAAGAGAGACTTTATGGGCCCCCTAGGGCTCCGGGTCCCAGGTGCGACCGCACCCACTGTACATACGCCCATGACCCGAATACGTGGAGCATACAGACGTAGGGTGTGTGTGTTGTTGTTTTGCTTCCAGTTAAAATCGCGATTTTGCGCGATTGCGATTTTAACATTACAAGTCCCATAGACCCCTGCAGAAAAAAAACTGCTGCGAATTTCGCAGTGAAAAAAAAAACTGTAGTGGGTAGTCACCCTTATGGGCTGAATAAAACAGCCATTCTGTCGAACATACAATTTGTCCGGCTGCTGTGGCGTCTTGGGAAGTGTCATGTCTCATCTACCTGACTCTATTCATTGACATGTATAACCTGTACTGTATCTGCAAGTGTTTGCCTTCTTTAGTTTGTCCCTTCTGGTTCTCTGTACCCCCTGTATTGCATAACTCCTCCCCTTCCTCCTGCTAGGGAGTTTCCTGTCTATAGCCTATGTGCTAGGTCTCTACTCTGTGCTTTGGCTAATCATCATTCTTTTTACCTACTGCTGAATGTGCATTATACAAGATTTCTACCTGAATAAACCCTGGAATCTTCTCCCATGCCTCTGCAGTGGAGTTGGATGCTGTCTGACAACATATATCTTCTGTGAGTACTGGTTCATAACTACAAGAGAAGTTACTTCAGCCGATACGCTTACAGCCATGTTATTGAGTCAGAATAGGAAGATGGGCCAGTACATTTCTGCCCACTTCCATCTCCAATGGAGACTGGCTGTAAATGGCAGCCGTACATGAGTATTTATGGTTCCAAGCTGTACGTGTCATAATAGAGCCTTACTGACATCACCAGTCAGCTTCAACTGTCAGACATCCAGGGTTATTGCATACAGTCTATCTATCTATCTATCTATCTATCTATCTATCTATCTATCTATCTATCTGTCTGTGTATAGATAAATATCTATATAAATATATAGAAATACATATATATCGATATATATTTTTATGGATTTCTACCCAAATATATGGATGTATACATATATAGATATATAGTCATGTAAGGCTGAAGAAAAGACGTGCCGTGCGTATAATTTCTTCAGCCTATGATGCGTTTTATTTTCATTATTCTCAGTATTGCTAGGATCTTCCCGGTATAATATATAGCAACCAATCGCAGCACAGCTTTCATGTAACCTGAGTAGTATAAGAAGTATCAACCAATCACAGCACAGCTTTCATGTTGCCTCAGCAGTATAATATATAGCAACCAATCACAGCACAGCTTTCATGTTACCTTAACAGTATAAAAAATAGCAACCAATCACAGCACAGCTTTCATTTTACCTCAGCATTGGCTGCGGAATCTGCTTTTTTTTTTTTCAATAACCAACGCATCGGGTAAAATTGGCGCGACTTTCCCGCCGGTTTGAAACCACCCTAGAGAAAATTAGGGCAAAAAGATGGAGAACTGGGAGGTGACCCGCTAATCTCTATGGTGCTGTAATTTGGGTAAATCCAATAGGAGGTGCAGCACGTTTCTGTAAAACCAATAGAGGGCGCTGTTATGTTACTGTAGAAACCAATGGACAGCATGGCAGAGGGGCGGAGAGGGGGTGGAGAGGAGGCAGAGAGGAGGTGGGAGCTCAGTTCTCGCTCCTGGCTCTTCCAGCCTCCCCCCCCCCCCCCCCCTGCAGATGAGGACGACGTATATCGGCTCGGCGTGAAAACCGAGCCGATATACGTTCGTGTGAATGCACCCTAAGCCAGAAGCCTGCTGCACACTGAGGAGGGGCAATCACCATGAAACAGTCTGTCTGTGCATGGCTTCCTGGCTTGGTTTAATATTCCCAATCATTGTTAAGGCTTGTGATAAATCACTTGGATTTGAAGGAATGCTGCATCCAATAGATGGCGCTATAGAGGTATTTTCTTATCCTTATTTGCATAGATATCCCAGAGGAGCTAGCATCACCTTATAAGTTTTCTTACTCATTTTTTAGGTTTTCAAACCCCTCTTCTGTGTGCAGTGCTTGGGTAGTGACTATACCATCCCCTGACCCATTTACCCCATGGGTGTCTCCACATACTTTTTGGGTGCTCTCCTTAAGGAGACACAACACCGCTTCTGACCCACATAGGAATGTGAACCACAGGCCAACTAGGGCTGAGGATGGGTGCACTGTCCAGTATCACATGTGTAGTCTACCAGAGCTTACTTTGGGTAAGTGAGAGTTTTGGCCCATGTGAAAGGGGAATTACTGTATGCTAAACTGTTCACTTCATTTTCATTACCTTCTATGACATTTATGGAAATGACACGGCACAGATTATTGTTAGGGGTTCCATCACAGTCCCCTTGTGTAGCCGCACCGCCTCCACGCTCCCCTCATGTAAGCCCACTTTCCTAGTGTAACCGTATTGTCACCACACTCCCCACATGTAACCATACCACGGTTCGAAAAGTGTCATAATAGAGCCTTAAAGGGGTTCTGTCATTAAAAACAAAAAAATATATACTTGCCTATTGCTCCCCAGGCAGCCTGCTTACCTCTTCTTCTTATCCCAAATCTTCTCCTGGAGCCGCTTGTCACTTCGGTCACGTGACCTCCATCAACCTGATTTTCCTCCATCCGGTCAAAAAGCGTACATTGCGCTACCTTCCGCTTCCTTCAGGTCAATGTACACATACGTCACTAGTGACGTATGCGTACATTGCCTTCTCAGGAAGCGCGGAATGAAAGCAGCCGTGCGAGACAATGGCGCGACTGCGCATGCAGCTATCCTGGAGATAGCTATAGTCTATGGAATATACACGGGCTTTAGCCTTGGCAGTCGTCGTCATTAAAATCTATGTATAGCTACCTGCCATGCTGTCCATTGGTTTCTACAGTAACATTGCAGCGCCCTCTATTAGTTTTACAGAAACGTGCTGCACCTATGCTCCCTTTAATATATGATCCCCAGATAGGGGACGTATCAGATGCAACACGCTCAGGCAGCACTCCGGGCGCACCCACAATGCACTGAGGGAGCTGGAAGACCTTTGCATAGCCCCACCCAACGCTTTCTCAACCGCGCCCCCTCACATCCTCCTCAGTCCTTCCTCTTGCACCGTGCTCACGCATCCTAGGCTTGCAGAGCCTGCAGGACTCGTCACCTCCCTACGCAGGATGGTTAAGCAGGCGATGACACTAGAAGCAAGCACTAGTTTGCCTCTGAAGGTGCGTCCGTCGGTCGTTTTGAGAGATCTCTTTTGGTGGACGCATTTCGAGTGGGGACGGACGGAAACTTTTTCCCAAAAATGAGGAAAATTGGCTTCGACCCCATAGGGCTTTATTGGCTTCCCCTGGGCTGGCATTAGTAGACCCTAGTAAGAATAAGAATAGATCAGCATGGTCATCTGAAGAAGTTTAAATGTACAGCAGGCCTTTTTTTTTTTTTTCCCGCCATACATAAATAAATCCATCCATCCATCCATCCATAACTATAGATTATATAGAGAAATAAATCTTGCTATTTGTATAGCGATAGATAGATAGTGTAGATTATAGACATACATTATATCCAGATGATAGATTTTAGATTATTTATATCTATGTAGATTCTATCATCTATATTAATTATATAATAGATCTATGGATTATCTATCTATCTATCAATCAATAGATCTATTATATAATCAACATACATTATAGAATCTACATATATACATAATACAGCTATATGTGTTTGTGTATGTATGTAGATATATATATATATATATATATATCTCATCTAAAATCTATCTTTTATCTATATGCACAAAATCTATAATTCAGATATAATCTATATCTATAATCTACATAATTAATAAATAAATAGATAGATTCATTCATACATACATACATACATACACACTGTATGCAAATGAGCCAGGTGTCTGGCAGGCTGATGTCACTGCATTGTGATGTCATCAATTTAGAAGTATAAATACCAGACTTGGCAGCCATGTTAGTCAGTCTCCGCTGCAGCTCGGAGACGGGAGGTGGGGAACCCCTATCTCCTCCGAGAAGCCACAGAACTGGATCCTTTTTATTTTTAGCAGAGTGCATTTTGAATGCAGCACACAAGGGGGAGACAGCGGCCTACCAAAATCCAGTTGGCTGCCGCTGTGGCCTATTTTTTTTTTTTTTAAAAAGGTAGGTTCTGTCCTTCCACGGTGAGGAATAGGCAGGGATGTTCCGTTTTTGCCAGCTGGGGAATGCTTATAGGCAAGGTCTTATTCCTGGTGGTGCATGTAACGTCAGACCACGTTTCAGACATGCAGCAGCGGCACCAGCAGCATTCAGTCAGTCAGTGGCTCGCAAACGTTTCCCATGCAAGTTTACATTAAACAGACACATTTCTTTATTTCCTTTATTGACTGCGGTCTTTATCGAGCCGTTGAACTGTTGCTGTGTCTAGGCATTGAATAAAGCAATACATCCTTTTAAAGTAGACATCCGTTCATTGGAGTTCTTTGCTCCCCGAATGTCGCTCCATCTATAAGCGTTGGCTCTGAAGCACGCATCAGGGGCCAGCCTGCATGCTTGCCGCTTTTGAACTAGCAGCGACTGTAGGTCACTCACACAGGCTGGTTGGAATGGCCTAGCATTATCCTAATACGGAGGTGTAACTTGAAGCTGTGGGGCTCCAGTACGAAGTCTGGAACTGGGCCCCCAACTATAAAGCTTCATTGATAGCATTGGTTTACAATGTGGGAAAGAGAGACTTTATGGGCCCCCTAGGGCTCCGGGTCCCAGGTGCGACCGCACCCACTGTACATACGCCCATGACCCGAATACGTGGAGCATACAGACGTAGGGTGTGTGTGTTGTTGTTTTGCTTCCAGTTAAAATCGCGATTTTGCGCGATTGCGATTTTAACATTACAAGTCCCATAGACCCCTGCAGAAAAAAAACTGCTGCGAATTTCGCAGTGAAAAAAAAAACTGTAGTGGGTAGTCACCCTTATGGGCTGAATAAAACAGCCATTCTGTCGAACATACAATTTGTCCGGCTGCTGTGGCGTCTTGGGAAGTGTCATGTCTCATCTACCTGACTCTATTCATTGACATGTATAACCTGTACTGTATCTGCAAGTGTTTGCCTTCTTTAGTTTGTCCCTTCTGGTTCTCTGTACCCCCTGTATTGCATAACTCCTCCCCTTCCTCCTGCTAGGGAGTTTCCTGTCTATAGCCTATGTGCTAGGTCTCTACTCTGTGCTTTGGCTAATCATCATTCTTTTTACCTACTGCTGAATGTGCATTATACAAGATTTCTACCTGAATAAACCCTGGAATCTTCTCCCATGCCTCTGCAGTGGAGTTGGATGCTGTCTGACAACATATATCTTCTGTGAGTACTGGTTCATAACTACAAGAGAAGTTACTTCAGCCGATACGCTTACAGCCATGTTATTGAGTCAGAATAGGAAGATGGGCCAGTACATTTCTGCCCACTTCCATCTCCAATGGAGACTGGCTGTAAATGGCAGCCGTACATGAGTATTTATGGTTCCAAGCTGTACGTGTCATAATAGAGCCTTACTGACATCACCAGTCAGCTTCAACTGTCAGACATCCAGGGTTATTGCATACAGTCTATCTATCTATCTATCTATCTATCTATCTATCTGTCTGTGTATAGATAAATATCTATATAAATATATAGAAATACATATATATCGATATATATTTTTATGGATTTCTACCCAAATATATGGATGTATACATATATAGATATATAGTCATGTAAGGCTGAAGAAAAGACGTGCCGTGCGTATAATTTCTTCAGCCTATGATGCGTTTTATTTTCATTATTCTCAGTATTGCTAGGATCTTCCCGGTATAATATATAGCAACCAATCGCAGCACAGCTTTCATGTAACCTGAGTAGTATAAGAAGTATCAACCAATCACAGCACAGCTTTCATGTTGCCTCAGCAGTATAATATATAGCAACCAATCACAGCACAGCTTTCATGTTACCTTAACAGTATAAAAAATAGCAACCAATCACAGCACAGCTTTCATTTTACCTCAGCATTGGCTGCGGAATCTGCTTTTTTTTTTTTCAATAACCAACGCATCGGGTAAAATTGGCGCGACTTTCCCGCCGGTTTGAAACCACCCTAGAGAAAATTAGGGCAAAAAGATGGAGAACTGGGAGGTGACCCGCTAATCTCTATGGTGCTGTAATTTGGGTAAATCCAATAGGAGGTGCAGCACGTTTCTGTAAAACCAATAGAGGGCGCTGTTATGTTACTGTAGAAACCAATGGACAGCATGGCAGAGGGGCGGAGAGGGGGTGGAGAGGAGGCAGAGAGGAGGTGGGAGCTCAGTTCTCGCTCCTGGCTCTTCCAGCCTCCCCCCCCCCCCCCCCCTGCAGATGAGGACGACGTATATCGGCTCGGCGTGAAAACCGAGCCGATATACGTTCGTGTGAATGCACCCTAAGCCAGAAGCCTGCTGCACACTGAGGAGGGGCAATCACCATGAAACAGTCTGTCTGTGCATGGCTTCCTGGCTTGGTTTAATATTCCCAATCATTGTTAAGGCTTGTGATAAATCACTTGGATTTGAAGGAATGCTGCATCCAATAGATGGCGCTATAGAGGTATTTTCTTATCCTTATTTGCATAGATATCCCAGAGGAGCTAGCATCACCTTATAAGTTTTCTTACTCATTTTTTAGGTTTTCAAACCCCTCTTCTGTGTGCAGTGCTTGGGTAGTGACTATACCATCCCCTGACCCATTTACCCCATGGGTGTCTCCACATACTTTTTGGGTGCTCTCCTTAAGGAGACACAACACCGCTTCTGACCCACATAGGAATGTGAACCACAGGCCAACTAGGGCTGAGGATGGGTGCACTGTCCAGTATCACATGTGTAGTCTACCAGAGCTTACTTTGGGTAAGTGAGAGTTTTGGCCCATGTGAAAGGGGAATTACTGTATGCTAAACTGTTCACTTCATTTTCATTACCTTCTATGACATTTATGGAAATGACACGGCACAGATTATTGTTAGGGGTTCCATCACAGTCCCCTTGTGTAGCCGCACCGCCTCCACGCTCCCCTCATGTAAGCCCACTTTCCTAGTGTAACCGTATTGTCACCACACTCCCCACATGTAACCATACCACGGTTCGAAAAGTGTCATAATAGAGCCTTAAAGGGGTTCTGTCATTAAAAACAAAAAAATATATACTTGCCTATTGCTCCCCAGGCAGCCTGCTTACCTCTTCTTCTTATCCCAAATCTTCTCCTGGAGCCGCTTGTCACTTCGGTCACGTGACCTCCATCAACCTGATTTTCCTCCATCCGGTCAAAAAGCGTACATTGCGCTACCTTCCGCTTCCTTCAGGTCAATGTACACATACGTCACTAGTGACGTATGCGTACATTGCCTTCTCAGGAAGCGCGGAATGAAAGCAGCCGTGCGAGACAATGGCGCGACTGCGCATGCAGCTATCCTGGAGATAGCTATAGTCTATGGAATATACACGGGCTTTAGCCTTGGCAGTCGTCGTCATTAAAATCTATGTATAGCTACCTGCCATGCTGTCCATTGGTTTCTACAGTAACATTGCAGCGCCCTCTATTAGTTTTACAGAAACGTGCTGCACCTATGCTCCCTTTAATATATGATCCCCAGATAGGGGACGTATCAGATGCAACACGCTCAGGCAGCACTCCGGGCGCACCCACAATGCACTGAGGGAGCTGGAAGACCTTTGCATAGCCCCACCCAACGCTTTCTCAACCGCGCCCCCTCACATCCTCCTCAGTCCTTCCTCTTGCACCGTGCTCACGCATCCTAGGCTTGCAGAGCCTGCAGGACTCGTCACCTCCCTACGCAGGATGGTTAAGCAGGCGATGACACTAGAAGCAAGCACTAGTTTGCCTCTGAAGGTGCGTCCGTCGGTCGTTTTGAGAGATCTCTTTTGGTGGACGCATTTCGAGTGGGGACGGACGGAAACTTTTTCCCAAAAATGAGGAAAATTGGCTTCGACCCCATAGGGCTTTATTGGCTTCCCCTGGGCTGGCATTAGTAGACCCTAGTAAGAATAAGAATAGATCAGCATGGTCATCTGAAGAAGTTTAAATGTACAGCAGGCCTTTTTTTTTTTTTTCCCGCCATACATAAATAAATCCATCCATCCATCCATCCATAACTATAGATTATATAGAGAAATAAATCTTGCTATTTGTATAGCGATAGATAGATAGTGTAGATTATAGACATACATTATATCCAGATGATAGATTTTAGATTATTTATATCTATGTAGATTCTATCATCTATATTAATTATATAATAGATCTATGGATTATCTATCTATCTATCAATCAATAGATCTATTATATAATCAACATACATTATAGAATCTACATATATACATAATACAGCTATATGTGTTTGTGTATGTATGTAGATATATATATATATATATATATATCTCATCTAAAATCTATCTTTTATCTATATGCACAAAATCTATAATTCAGATATAATCTATATCTATAATCTACATAATTAATAAATAAATAGATAGATTCATTCATACATACATACATACATACACACTGTATGCAAATGAGCCAGGTGTCTGGCAGGCTGATGTCACTGCATTGTGATGTCATCAATTTAGAAGTATAAATACCAGACTTGGCAGCCATGTTAGTCAGTCTCCGCTGCAGCTCGGAGACGGGAGGTGGGGAACCCCTATCTCCTCCGAGAAGCCACAGAACTGGATCCTTTTTATTTTTAGCAGAGTGCATTTTGAATGCAGCACACAAGGGGGAGACAGCGGCCTACCAAAATCCAGTTGGCTGCCGCTGTGGCCTATTTTTTTTTTTTTTAAAAAGGTAGGTTCTGTCCTTCCACGGTGAGGAATAGGCAGGGATGTTCCGTTTTTGCCAGCTGGGGAATGCTTATAGGCAAGGTCTTATTCCTGGTGGTGCATGTAACGTCAGACCACGTTTCAGACATGCAGCAGCGGCACCAGCAGCATTCAGTCAGTCAGTGGCTCGCAAACGTTTCCCATGCAAGTTTACATTAAACAGACACATTTCTTTATTTCCTTTATTGACTGCGGTCTTTATCGAGCCGTTGAACTGTTGCTGTGTCTAGGCATTGAATAAAGCAATACATCCTTTTAAAGTAGACATCCGTTCATTGGAGTTCTTTGCTCCCCGAATGTCGCTCCATCTATAAGCGTTGGCTCTGAAGCACGCATCAGGGGCCAGCCTGCATGCTTGCCGCTTTTGAACTAGCAGCGACTGTAGGTCACTCACACAGGCTGGTTGGAATGGCCTAGCATTATCCTAATACGGAGGTGTAACTTGAAGCTGTGGGGCTCCAGTACGAAGTCTGGAACTGGGCCCCCAACTATAAAGCTTCATTGATAGCATTGGTTTACAATGTGGGAAAGAGAGACTTTATGGGCCCCCTAGGGCTCCGGGTCCCAGGTGCGACCGCACCCACTGTACATACGCCCATGACCCGAATACGTGGAGCATACAGACGTAGGGTGTGTGTGTTGTTGTTTTGCTTCCAGTTAAAATCGCGATTTTGCGCGATTGCGATTTTAACATTACAAGTCCCATAGACCCCTGCAGAAAAAAAACTGCTGCGAATTTCGCAGTGAAAAAAAAAACTGTAGTGGGTAGTCACCCTTATGGGCTGAATAAAACAGCCATTCTGTCGAACATACAATTTGTCCGGCTGCTGTGGCGTCTTGGGAAGTGTCATGTCTCATCTACCTGACTCTATTCATTGACATGTATAACCTGTACTGTATCTGCAAGTGTTTGCCTTCTTTAGTTTGTCCCTTCTGGTTCTCTGTACCCCCTGTATTGCATAACTCCTCCCCTTCCTCCTGCTAGGGAGTTTCCTGTCTATAGCCTATGTGCTAGGTCTCTACTCTGTGCTTTGGCTAATCATCATTCTTTTTACCTACTGCTGAATGTGCATTATACAAGATTTCTACCTGAATAAACCCTGGAATCTTCTCCCATGCCTCTGCAGTGGAGTTGGATGCTGTCTGACAACATATATCTTCTGTGAGTACTGGTTCATAACTACAAGAGAAGTTACTTCAGCCGATACGCTTACAGCCATGTTATTGAGTCAGAATAGGAAGATGGGCCAGTACATTTCTGCCCACTTCCATCTCCAATGGAGACTGGCTGTAAATGGCAGCCGTACATGAGTATTTATGGTTCCAAGCTGTACGTGTCATAATAGAGCCTTACTGACATCACCAGTCAGCTTCAACTGTCAGACATCCAGGGTTATTGCATACAGTCTATCTATCTATCTATCTATCTATCTATCTATCTATCTGTCTGTGTATAGATAAATATCTATATAAATATATAGAAATACATATATATCGATATATATTTTTATGGATTTCTACCCAAATATATGGATGTATACATATATAGATATATAGTCATGTAAGGCTGAAGAAAAGACGTGCCGTGCGTATAATTTCTTCAGCCTATGATGCGTTTTATTTTCATTATTCTCAGTATTGCTAGGATCTTCCCGGTATAATATATAGCAACCAATCGCAGCACAGCTTTCATGTAACCTGAGTAGTATAAGAAGTATCAACCAATCACAGCACAGCTTTCATGTTGCCTCAGCAGTATAATATATAGCAACCAATCACAGCACAGCTTTCATGTTACCTTAACAGTATAAAAAATAGCAACCAATCACAGCACAGCTTTCATTTTACCTCAGCATTGGCTGCGGAATCTGCTTTTTTTTTTTTCAATAACCAACGCATCGGGTAAAATTGGCGCGACTTTCCCGCCGGTTTGAAACCACCCTAGAGAAAATTAGGGCAAAAAGATGGAGAACTGGGAGGTGACCCGCTAATCTCTATGGTGCTGTAATTTGGGTAAATCCAATAGGAGGTGCAGCACGTTTCTGTAAAACCAATAGAGGGCGCTGTTATGTTACTGTAGAAACCAATGGACAGCATGGCAGAGGGGCGGAGAGGGGGTGGAGAGGAGGCAGAGAGGAGGTGGGAGCTCAGTTCTCGCTCCTGGCTCTTCCAGCCCCCCCCGCAGATGAGGACGACGTATATCGGCTCGGCGTGAAAACCGAGCCGATATACGTTCGTGTGAATGCACCCTAAGCCAGACGCCTGCTGCACACTGAGGAGGGGCAATCACCATGAAACAGTCTGTCTGTGCATGGCTTCCTGGCTTGGTTTAATATTCCCAATCATTGTTAAGGCTTGTGATAAATCACTTGGATTTGAAGGAATGCTGCATCCAATAGATGGCGCTATAGAGGTATTTTCTTATCCTTATTTGCATAGATATCCCAGAGGAGCTAGCATCACCTTATAAGTTTTCTTACTCATTTTTTAGGTTCTCAAACCCCTCTTCTGTGTGCAGTGCTTGGGTAGTGACTATACCATCCCCTGACCCATTTACCCCATGGGTGTCTCCACATACTTTTTGGGTGCTCTCCTTAAGGAGACACAACACCGCTTCTGACCCACATAGGAATGTGAACCACAGGCCAACTAGGGCTGAGGAGATGGGCGCATTGTCCAGTATCACATGTGTAGTCTAACAGAGCTTACTTTGGGTAAGTGAGAGTTTTGGCCCATGTGAAAGGGGAATTACTGTATGCTAAACTGTTCACTTCATTTTCATTACCTTCTATGACATTTATGGAAATGACACGGCACAGATTATTGTTAGGGGTTCCATCACAGTCCCCTTGTGTAGCCGCACCGCCTCCACGCTCCCCTCATGTAAGCCCACTTTCCTAGTGTAACCGTATTGTCACCACACTCCCCACATGTAACCATACCACGGTTCGAAAAGTGTCATAATAGAGCCTTAAAGGGGTTCTGTCATTAAAAACAAAAAAATATATACTTACCTATTGCTCCCCAGGCAGCCTGCTTACCTCTTCTTCTTATCCCAAATCTTCTCCTGGAGCCGCTTGTCACTTCGGTCACGTGACCTCCAGCAACCTGATTTTCCTCCATCCGGTCAAAAAGCGTACATTGCGCTACCTTCCGCTTCCTTCAGGTCAATGTACGCATACGTCACTAGTGACGTATGCGTACATTGCCTTCTCAGGAAGCGCGGAATGAAAGCAGCCGTGCGAGACAATGGCGCGACTGCGCATGCAGCTATCCTTGAGATAGCTATAGTCTATGGAATATACACGGGCTTTAGCCTTGGCAGTCGTCGTCATTAAAATCTATGTATAGCTACCTGCCATGCTGTCCATTGGTTTCTACAGTAACATTGCAGCGCCCTCTATTAGTTTTACAGAAACGTGCTGCACCTATGCTCCCTTTAATATATGATCCCCAGATAGGGGACGTATCAGATGCAACACGCTCAGGCAGCACTCCGGGCGCACCCACAATGCACTGAGGGAGCTGGAAGACCTTTGCATAGCCCCACCCAACGCTTTCTCAACCGCGCCCCCTCACATCCTCCTCAGTCCTTCCTCTTGCACCGCGCTCACGCATCCTAGGCTTGCAGAGCCTGCAGGACTCGTCACCTCCCTACGCAGGATGGTTAAGCACGCGATGACACTAGAAGCAAGCACTAGTTTGCCTCTGAAGGTGCGTCCGTCGGTCGTTTTGAGAGATCTCTTTTGGTGGACGCATTTCGAGTGGGGACGGACGGAAACTTTTTCCCAAAAATGAGGAAAATTGGCTTCGACCCCATAGGGCTTTATTGGCTTCCCCTGGGCTGGCATTAGTAGACCTTAGTAAGAATAAGAATAGATCAGCATGGTCATCTGAAGAAGTTTAAATGTACAGCAGGCCTTTTTTTTTATTTTTCCCGCCATACATAAATAAATCCATCCATCCATCCATCCATCCATCCATAACTATAGATTATATAGAGAAATAAATCTTGCTATTTGTATAGCGATAGATAGATAGTGTAGATTATAGACATACATTATATCCAGATGATAGATTTTAGATTATTTATATCTATGTAGATTCTATCATCTATATTAATTATATAATAGATCTATGGATTATCTATCTATCTATCAATCAATAGATCTATTATATAATCAACATACATTATAGAATCTACATATATACATAATACAGCTATATGTGTTTGTGTATGTATGTAGATATATATATATATATATATATATATATCTCATCTAAAATCTATCTTTTATCTATATGCACAAAATCTATAATTCAGATATAATCTATATCTATAATCTACATAATTAATAAATAAATAGATAGATTCATTCATACATACATACATACATACACACTGTATGCAAATGAGCCAGGTGTCTGGCAGGCTGATGTCACTGCATTGTGATGTCATCAATTTAGAAGTATAAATACCAGACTTGGCAGCCATGTTAGTCAGTCTCCGCTGCAGCTCGGAGACGGGAGGTGGGGAACCCCTATCTCCTCCGAGAAGCCACAGAACTGGATCCTTTTTATTTTTAGCAGAGTGCATTTTGAATGCAGCACACAAGGGGGAGACAGCGGCCTACCAAAATCCAGTTGGCTGCCGCTGTGGCCTATTTTTTTTTTTTTTTTAAAAGGTAGGTTCTGTCCTTCCACGGTGAGGAATAGGCAGGGATGTTCCGTTTTTGCCAGCTGGGGAATGCTTATAGGCAAGGCCTTATTCCTGGTGGTGCATGTAACGTCAGACCACGTTTCAGACATGCAGCAGCGGCACCAGCAGCATTCAGTCAGTCAGTGGCTCGCAAACGTTTCCCATGCAAGTTTACATTAAACAGACACATTTCTTTATTTCCTTTATTGACTGCGGTCTTTATCGAGCCGTTGAACTGTTGCTGTGTCTAGGCATTGAATAAAGCAATACATCCTTTTAAAGTAGACATCCGTTCATTGGAGTTCTTTGCTCCCCGAATGTCGCTCCATCTATAAGCGTTGGCTCTGAAGCACGCATCAGGGGCCAGCCTGCATGCTTGCCGCTTTTGAACTAGCAGCGACTGTAGGTCACTCACACAGGCTGGTTGGAATGGCCTAGCATTATCCTAATACGGAGGTGTAACTTGAAGCTGTGGGGCTCCAGTACGAAGTCTGGAACTGGGCCCCCAACTATAAAGCTTCATTGATAGCATTGGTTTACAATGTGGGAAAGAGAGACTTTATGGGCCCCCTAGGGCTCCGGGTCCCAGGTGCGACCGCACCCACTGTACATACGCCCATGACCCGAATACGTGGAGCATACAGACGTAGGGTGTGTGTGTTGTTGTTTTGCTTCCAGTTAAAATCGCGATTTTGCGCGATTGCGATTTTAACATTACAAGTCCCATAGACCCCTGCAGAAAAAAAACTGCTGCGAATTTCGCAGTGAAAAAAAAAACTGTAGTGGGTAGTCACCCTTATGGGCTGAATAAAACAGCCATTCTGTCGAACATACAATTTGTCCGGCTGCTGTGGCGTCTTGGGAAGTGTCATGTCTCATCTACCTGACTCTATTCATTGACATGTATAACCTGTACTGTATCTGCAAGTGTTTGCCTTCTTTAGTTTGTCCCTTCTGGTTCTCTGTACCCCCTGTATTGCATAACTCCTCCCCTTCCTCCTGCTAGGGAGTTTCCTGTCTATAGCCTATGTGCTAGGTCTCTACTCTGTGCTTTGGCTAATCATCATTCTTTTTACCTACTGCTGAATGTGCATTATACAAGATTTCTACCTGAATAAACCCTGGAATCTTCTCCCATGCCTCTGCAGTGGAGTTGGATGCTGTCTGACAACATATATCTTCTGTGAGTACTGGTTCATAACTACAAGAGAAGTTACTTCAGCCGATACGCTTACAGCCATGTTATTGAGTCAGAATAGGAAGATGGGCCAGTACATTTCTGCCCACTTCCATCTCCAATGGAGACTGGCTGTAAATGGCAGCCGTACATGAGTATTTATGGTTCCAAGCTGTACGTGTCATAATAGAGCCTTACTGACATCACCAGTCAGCTTCAACTGTCAGACATCCAGGGTTATTGCATACAGTCTATCTATCTATCTATCTATCTATCTATCTATCTATCTATCTATCTATCTGTCTGTGTATAGATAAATATCTATATAAATATATAGAAATACATATATATCGATATATATTTTTATGGATTTCTACCCAAATATATGGATGTATACATATATAGATATATAGTCATGTAAGGCTGAAGAAAAGACGTGCCGTGCGTATAATTTCTTCAGCCTATGATGCGTTTTATTTTCATTATTCTCAGTATTGCTAGGATCTTCCCGGTATAATATATAGCAACCAATCGCAGCACAGCTTTCATGTAACCTGAGTAGTATAAGAAGTATCAACCAATCACAGCACAGCTTTCATGTTGCCTCAGCAGTATAATATATAGCAACCAATCACAGCACAGCTTTCATGTTACCTTAACAGTATAAAAAATAGCAACCAATCACAGCACAGCTTTCATTTTACCTCAGCATTGGCTGCGGAATCTGCTTTTTTTTTTTTCAATAACCAACGCATCGGGTAAAATTGGCGCGACTTTCCCGCCGGTTTGAAACCACCCTAGAGAAAATTAGGGCAAAAAGATGGAGAACTGGGAGGTGACCCGCTAATCTCTATGGTGCTGTAATTTGGGTAAATCCAATAGGAGGTGCAGCACGTTTCTGTAAAACCAATAGAGGGCGCTGTTATGTTACTGTAGAAACCAATGGACAGCATGGCAGAGGGGCGGAGAGGGGGTGGAGAGGAGGCAGAGAGGAGGTGGGAGCTCAGTTCTCGCTCCTGGCTCTTCCAGCCTCCCCCCCCCCCCCCCCCTGCAGATGAGGACGACGTATATCGGCTCGGCGTGAAAACCGAGCCGATATACGTTCGTGTGAATGCACCCTAAGCCAGAAGCCTGCTGCACACTGAGGAGGGGCAATCACCATGAAACAGTCTGTCTGTGCATGGCTTCCTGGCTTGGTTTAATATTCCCAATCATTGTTAAGGCTTGTGATAAATCACTTGGATTTGAAGGAATGCTGCATCCAATAGATGGCGCTATAGAGGTATTTTCTTATCCTTATTTGCATAGATATCCCAGAGGAGCTAGCATCACCTTATAAGTTTTCTTACTCATTTTTTAGGTTTTCAAACCCCTCTTCTGTGTGCAGTGCTTGGGTAGTGACTATACCATCCCCTGACCCATTTACCCCATGGGTGTCTCCACATACTTTTTGGGTGCTCTCCTTAAGGAGACACAACACCGCTTCTGACCCACATAGGAATGTGAACCACAGGCCAACTAGGGCTGAGGATGGGTGCACTGTCCAGTATCACATGTGTAGTCTACCAGAGCTTACTTTGGGTAAGTGAGAGTTTTGGCCCATGTGAAAGGGGAATTACTGTATGCTAAACTGTTCACTTCATTTTCATTACCTTCTATGACATTTATGGAAATGACACGGCACAGATTATTGTTAGGGGTTCCATCACAGTCCCCTTGTGTAGCCGCACCGCCTCCACGCTCCCCTCATGTAAGCCCACTTTCCTAGTGTAACCGTATTGTCACCACACTCCCCACATGTAACCATACCACGGTTCGAAAAGTGTCATAATAGAGCCTTAAAGGGGTTCTGTCATTAAAAACAAAAAAATATATACTTGCCTATTGCTCCCCAGGCAGCCTGCTTACCTCTTCTTCTTATCCCAAATCTTCTCCTGGAGCCGCTTGTCACTTCGGTCACGTGACCTCCATCAACCTGATTTTCCTCCATCCGGTCAAAAAGCGTACATTGCGCTACCTTCCGCTTCCTTCAGGTCAATGTACACATACGTCACTAGTGACGTATGCGTACATTGCCTTCTCAGGAAGCGCGGAATGAAAGCAGCCGTGCGAGACAATGGCGCGACTGCGCATGCAGCTATCCTGGAGATAGCTATAGTCTATGGAATATACACGGGCTTTAGCCTTGGCAGTCGTCGTCATTAAAATCTATGTATAGCTACCTGCCATGCTGTCCATTGGTTTCTACAGTAACATTGCAGCGCCCTCTATTAGTTTTACAGAAACGTGCTGCACCTATGCTCCCTTTAATATATGATCCCCAGATAGGGGACGTATCAGATGCAACACGCTCAGGCAGCACTCCGGGCGCACCCACAATGCACTGAGGGAGCTGGAAGACCTTTGCATAGCCCCACCCAACGCTTTCTCAACCGCGCCCCCTCACATCCTCCTCAGTCCTTCCTCTTGCACCGTGCTCACGCATCCTAGGCTTGCAGAGCCTGCAGGACTCGTCACCTCCCTACGCAGGATGGTTAAGCAGGCGATGACACTAGAAGCAAGCACTAGTTTGCCTCTGAAGGTGCGTCCGTCGGTCGTTTTGAGAGATCTCTTTTGGTGGACGCATTTCGAGTGGGGACGGACGGAAACTTTTTCCCAAAAATGAGGAAAATTGGCTTCGACCCCATAGGGCTTTATTGGCTTCCCCTGGGCTGGCATTAGTAGACCCTAGTAAGAATAAGAATAGATCAGCATGGTCATCTGAAGAAGTTTAAATGTACAGCAGGCCTTTTTTTTTTTTTTCCCGCCATACATAAATAAATCCATCCATCCATCCATCCATAACTATAGATTATATAGAGAAATAAATCTTGCTATTTGTATAGCGATAGATAGATAGTGTAGATTATAGACATACATTATATCCAGATGATAGATTTTAGATTATTTATATCTATGTAGATTCTATCATCTATATTAATTATATAATAGATCTATGGATTATCTATCTATCTATCAATCAATAGATCTATTATATAATCAACATACATTATAGAATCTACATATATACATAATACAGCTATATGTGTTTGTGTATGTATGTAGATATATATATATCTCATCTAAAATCTATCTTTTATCTATATGCACAAAATCTATAATTCAGATATAATCTATATCTATAATCTACATAATTAATAAATAAATAGATAGATTCATTCATACATACATACATACACACACACTGTATGCAAATGAGCCAGGTGTCTGGCAGGCTGATGTCACTGCATTGTGATGTCATCAATTTAGAAGTATAAATACCAGACTTGGCAGCCATGTTAGTCAGTCTTCGCTGCAGCTCGGAGACGGGAGGTGGGGAACCCCTATCTCCTCCGAGAAGCCACAGAACTGGATCCTTTTTATTTTTAGCAGAGTGCATTTTGAATGCAGCACACAAGGGGGAGACAGCGGCCTACCAAAATCCAGTTGGCTGCCGCTGTGGCCTATTTTTTTTTTTTTTTTTTTAAAAAGGTAGGTTCTGTCCTTCCACGGTGAGGAATAGGCAGGGATGTTCCGTTTTTGCCAGCTGGGGAATGCTTATAGGCAAGGCCTTATTCCTGGTGGTGCATGTAACGTCAGACCAAGTTTCAGACATGCAGCAGCGGCACCAGCAGCATTCAGTCAGTCAGTGGCTCGCAAACGTTTCCCATGCAAGTTTACATTAAACAGACACATTTCTTTATTTCCTTTATTGACTGCGGTCTTTATCGAGCCGTTGAACTGTTGCTGTGTCTAGGCATTGAATAAAGCAATACATCCTTTTAAAGTAGACATCCGTTCATTGGAGTTCTTTGCTCCCCGAATGTCGCTCCATCTATAAGCGTTGGCTCTGAAGCACGCATCAGGGGCCAGCCTGCATGCTTGCCGCTTTTGAACTAGCAGCGACTGTAGGTCACTCACACAGGCTGGTTGGAATGGCCTAGCATTATCCTAATCCGGAGGTGTAACTTGAAGCTGTGGGGCCCCAGTACGAAGTCTGGAACTGGGCCCCCAACTATAAAGCTTCATTGATAGCATTGGTTTACAATGTGGGAAAGAGAGACTTTATGGGCCCCCTAGGGCTCCGGGCCCCAGGTGCGACCGCACCCACTGTACATACGCCCATGACCCGAATACGTGGAGCATACAGACGTAAGGTGTGTGTGTTGTTGCTTTGCTTCCAGTTAAAATCGCGATTTTGCGCGATTGCGATTTTAACATTACAAGTCCCATAGACCCCTGCAGAAAAAAAACTGCTGCGAATTTCGCAGTGAAAAAAAAAACTGTAGTGGGTAGTCACCTTTATGGGCTGAATAAAACAGCCATTCTGTCGAACATACAATTTGTCCGGCTGCTGTGGCGTCTTGGGAAGTGTCATGTCTCATCTACCTGACTCTATTCATTGTCATGTATAACCTGTACTGTATCTGCAAGTGTTTGCCTTCTTTAGTTTGTCCCTTCTGGTTCTCTGTACCCCCTGTATTGCATAACTCCTCCTTTTCCTCCTGCTAGGGAGTTTCCTGTCTATAGCCTATGTGCTAGGTCTCTACTCTGTGCTTTGGCTAATCATCATTCTTTTTATCTACTGCTGAATGTGCATTATACAAGATTTCTACCTGAATAAACCCTGGAATCTTCTCCCATGCCTCTGCAGTGGAGTTGGATGCTGTCTGACAACATATATCTTCTGTGAGTACTGGTTCATAACTACAAGAGAAGTTACTTCAGCCGATACGCTTACAGCCATGTTATTGAGTCAGAATAGGAAGATAGGCCAGTACATTTCTGCCCACTTCCATCTCCAATGGAGACTGGCTGTAAATGGCAGCCGTGCATGAGTATTTATGGTTCCAAGCTGTACGTGTCATAATAGAGCCTTAATGACATCACCAGTCAGCTTCAACTGTCAGACATCCAGGGTTATTGCATACAGTCTATCTATCTATCTATCTATCTATCTGTCTGTGTATAGATAAATATCTATATAAATATATAGAAATACATATATATCGATATATATTTTTATGGATTTCTACCCAAATATATGGATGTATACATATATAGATATATAGTCATGTAAGGCTGAAGAAAAGACGTGCCGTGCGTATAATTTCTTCAGCCTATGATGCGTTTTATTTTCATTATTCTCAGTATTGCTAGGATCTTCCCGGTATAATATATAGCAACCAATCGCAGCACAGCTTTCATGTAACCTGAGTAGTATAAGAAGTATCAACCAATCACAGCACAGCTTTCATGTTGCCTCAGCAGTATAATATATAGCAACCAATCACAGCACAGCTTTCATGTTACCTTAACAGTATAAAAAATAGCAACCAATCACAGCACAGCTTTCATTTTACCTCAGCATTGGCTGCGGAATCTGCTTTTTTTTTTTTCAATAACCAACGCATCGGGTAAAATTGGCGCGACTTTCCCGCCGGTTTGAAACCACCCTAGAGAAAATTAGGGCAAAAAGATGGAGAACTGGGAGGTGACCCGCTAATCTCTATGGTGCTGTAATTTGGGTAAATCCAATAGGAGGTGCAGCACGTTTCTGTAAAACCAATAGAGGGCGCTGTTATGTTACTGTAGAAACCAATGGACAGCATGGCAGAGGGGCGGAGAGGGGGTGGAGAGGAGGCAGAGAGGAGGTGGGAGCTCAGTTCTCGCTCCTGGCTCTTCCAGCCTCCCCCCCCCCCCCCCCCCTGCAGATGAGGACGACGTATATCGGCTCGGCGTGAAAACCGAGCCGATATACGTTCGTGTGAATGCACCCTAAGCCAGAAGCCTGCTGCACACTGAGGAGGGGCAATCACCATGAAACAGTCTGTCTGTGCATGGCTTCCTGGCTTGGTTTAATATTCCCAATCATTGTTAAGGCTTGTGATAAATCACTTGGATTTGAAGGAATGCTGCATCCAATAGATGGCGCTATAGAGGTATTTTCTTATCCTTATTTGCATAGATATCCCAGAGGAGCTAGCATCACCTTATAAGTTTTCTTACTCATTTTTTAGGTTTTCAAACCCCTCTTCTGTGTGCAGTGCTTGGGTAGTGACTATACCATCCCCTGACCCATTTACCCCATGGGTGTCTCCACATACTTTTTGGGTGCTCTCCTTAAGGAGACACAACACCGCTTCTGACCCACATAGGAATGTGAACCACAGGCCAACTAGGGCTGAGGATGGGTGCATTGTCCAGTATCACATGTGTAGTCTACCAGAGCTTACTTTGGGTAAGTGAGAATAGTGAGAGTTTTGGCCCATGTGAAAGGGGAATTACTGTATGCTAAACTGTTCACTTCATTTTCATTACCTTCTATGACATTTATGGAAATGACACGGCACAGATTATTGTTAGGGGTTCCATCACAGTCCCCTTGTGTAGCCGCACCGCCTCCACGCTCCCCTCATGTAAGCCCACTTTCCTAGTGTAACCGTATTGTCACCACACTCCCCACATGTAACCATACCACGGTTCGAAAAGTGTCATAATAGAGCCTTAAAGGGGTTCTGTCATTAAAAACAAAAAAATATATACTTGCCTATTGCTCCCCAGGCAGCCTGCTTACCTCTTCTTCTTATCCCAAATCTTCTCCTGGAGCCGCTTGTCACTTCGGTCACGTGACCTCCATCAACCTGATTTTCCTCCATCCGGTCAAAAAGCGTACATTGCGCTACCTTCCGCTTCCTTCAGGTCAATGTACACATACGTCACTAGTGACGTATGCGTACATTGCCTTCTCAGGAAGCGCGGAATGAAAGCAGCCGTGCGAGACAATGGCGCGACTGCGCATGCAGCTATCCTGGAGATAGCTATAGTCTATGGAATATACACGGGCTTTAGCCTTGGCAGTCGTCGTCATTAAAATCTATGTATAGCTACCTGCCATGCTGTCCATTGGTTTCTACAGTAACATTGCAGCGCCCTCTATTAGTTTTACAGAAACGTGCTGCACCTATGCTCCCTTTAATATATGATCCCCAGATAGGGGACGTATCAGATGCAACACGCTCAGGCAGCACTCCGGGCGCACCCACAATGCACTGAGGGAGCTGGAAGACCTTTGCATAGCCCCACCCAACGCTTTCTCAACCGCGCCCCCTCACATCCTCCTCAGTCCTTCCTCTTGCACCGTGCTCACGCATCCTAGGCTTGCAGAGCCTGCAGGACTCGTCACCTCCCTACGCAGGATGGTTAAGCAGGCGATGACACTAGAAGCAAGCACTAGTTTGCCTCTGAAGGTGCGTCCGTCGGTCGTTTTGAGAGATCTCTTTTGGTGGACGCATTTCGAGTGGGGACGGACGGAAACTTTTTCCCAAAAATGAGGAAAATTGGCTTCGACCCCATAGGGCTTTATTGGCTTCCCCTGGGCTGGCATTAGTAGACCCTAGTAAGAATAAGAATAGATCAGCATGGTCATCTGAAGAAGTTTAAATGTACAGCAGGCCTTTTTTTTTTTTTTCCCGCCATACATAAATAAATCCATCCATCCATCCATCCATAACTATAGATTATATAGAGAAATAAATCTTGCTATTTGTATAGCGATAGATAGATAGTGTAGATTATAGACATACATTATATCCAGATGATAGATTTTAGATTATTTATATCTATGTAGATTCTATCATCTATATTAATTATATAATAGATCTATGGATTATCTATCTATCTATCAATCAATAGATCTATTATATAATCAACATACATTATAGAATCTACATATATACATAATACAGCTATATGTGTTTGTGTATGTATGTAGATATATATATATCTCATCTAAAATCTATCTTTTATCTATATGCACAAAATCTATAATTCAGATATAATCTATATCTATAATCTACATAATTAATAAATAAATAGATAGATTCATTCATACATACATACATACACACACACTGTATGCAAATGAGCCAGGTGTCTGGCAGGCTGATGTCACTGCATTGTGATGTCATCAATTTAGAAGTATAAATACCAGACTTGGCAGCCATGTTAGTCAGTCTTCGCTGCAGCTCGGAGACGGGAGGTGGGGAACCCCTATCTCCTCCGAGAAGCCACAGAACTGGATCCTTTTTATTTTTAGCAGAGTGCATTTTGAATGCAGCACACAAGGGGGAGACAGCGGCCTACCAAAATCCAGTTGGCTGCCGCTGTGGCCTATTTTTTTTTTTTTTTTTTTAAAAAGGTAGGTTCTGTCCTTCCACGGTGAGGAATAGGCAGGGATGTTCCGTTTTTGCCAGCTGGGGAATGCTTATAGGCAAGGCCTTATTCCTGGTGGTGCATGTAACGTCAGACCAAGTTTCAGACATGCAGCAGCGGCACCAGCAGCATTCAGTCAGTCAGTGGCTCGCAAACGTTTCCCATGCAAGTTTACATTAAACAGACACATTTCTTTATTTCCTTTATTGACTGCGGTCTTTATCGAGCCGTTGAACTGTTGCTGTGTCTAGGCATTGAATAAAGCAATACATCCTTTTAAAGTAGACATCCGTTCATTGGAGTTCTTTGCTCCCCGAATGTCGCTCCATCTATAAGCGTTGGCTCTGAAGCACGCATCAGGGGCCAGCCTGCATGCTTGCCGCTTTTGAACTAGCAGCGACTGTAGGTCACTCACACAGGCTGGTTGGAATGGCCTAGCATTATCCTAATCCGGAGGTGTAACTTGAAGCTGTGGGGCCCCAGTACGAAGTCTGGAACTGGGCCCCCAACTATAAAGCTTCATTGATAGCATTGGTTTACAATGTGGGAAAGAGAGACTTTATGGGCCCCCTAGGGCTCCGGGCCCCAGGTGCGACCGCACCCACTGTACATACGCCCATGACCCGAATACGTGGAGCATACAGACGTAAGGTGTGTGTGTTGTTGCTTTGCTTCCAGTTAAAATCGCGATTTTGCGCGATTGCGATTTTAACATTACAAGTCCCATAGACCCCTGCAGAAAAAAAACTGCTGCGAATTTCGCAGTGAAAAAAAAAACTGTAGTGGGTAGTCACCTTTATGGGCTGAATAAAACAGCCATTCTGTCGAACATACAATTTGTCCGGCTGCTGTGGCGTCTTGGGAAGTGTCATGTCTCATCTACCTGACTCTATTCATTGTCATGTATAACCTGTACTGTATCTGCAAGTGTTTGCCTTCTTTAGTGTGTCCCTTCTGGTTCTCTGTACCCCCTGTATTGCATAACTCCTCCTTTTCCTCCTGCTAGGGAGTTTCCTGTCTATGGCCTATGTGCTAGGTCTCTACTCTGTGCTTTGGCTAATCATCATTCTTTTTATCTACTGCTGAATGTGCATTATACAAGATTTCTACCTGAATAAACCCTGGAATCTTCTCGCATGCCTCTGCAGTCGAGTTGGATGCTGTCTGACAACATATATCTTCTGTGAGTACTGGTTCATAACTACAAGAGAAGTTACTTCAGCCGATACGCTTACAGCCATGTTATTGAGTCAGAATAGGAAGATAGGCCAGTACATTTCTGCCCACTTCCATCTCCAATGGAGACTGGCTGTAAATGGCAGCCGTACATGAGTATTTATGGTTCCAAGCTGTACGTGTCATAATAGAGCCTTAATGACATCACCAGTCAGCTTCAACTGTCAGACATCCAGGGTTATTGCATACAGTCTATCTATCTATCTATCTATCTATCTATCTATCTATCTATCTATCTATCTATCTATCTGTCTGTGTATAGATAAATATCTATATAAATATATAGAAATACATATATATCGATATATATTTTTATGGATTTCTACCCAAATATATGGATGTATACATATATAGATATATAGTCATGTAAGGCTGAAGAAAAGACGTGCCGTGCGTATAATTTCTTCAGCCTATGATGCGTTTTATTTTCATTATTCTCAGTATTGCTAGGATCTTCCCGGTATAATATATAGCAACCAATCGCAGCACAGCTTTCATGTAACCTGAGTAGTATAAGAAGTATCAACCAATCACAGCACAGCTTTCATTTTACCTCAGCATTGGCTGCGGAATCTGCTTTTTTTTTTTTCAATAACCAACGCATCGGGTAAAATTGGCGCGACTTTCCCGCCGGTTTGAAACCACCCTAGAGAAAATTAGGGCAAAAAGATGGAGAACTGGGAGGTGACCCGCTAATCTCTATGGTGCTGTAATTTGGGTAAATCCAATAGGAGGTGCAGCACGTTTCTGTAAAACCAATAGAGGGCGCTGTTATGTTACTGTAGAAACCAATGGACAGCATGGCAGAGGGGCGGAGAGGGGGTGGAGAGGAGGCAGAGAGGAGGTGGGAGCTCAGTTCTCGCTCCTGGCTCTTCCAGCCTCCCCCCCCCCCCCCCCTGCAGATGAGGACGACGTATATCGGCTCGGCGTGAAAACCGAGCCGATATACGTTCGTGTGAATGCACCCTAAGCCAGAAGCCTGCTGCACACTGAGGAGGGGCAATCACCATGAAACAGTCTGTCTGTGCATGGCTTCCTGGCTTGGTTTAATATTCCCAATCATTGTTAAGGCTTGTGATAAATCACTTGGATTTGAAGGAATGCTGCATCCAATAGATGGCGCTATAGAGGTATTTTCTTATCCTTATTTGCATAGATATCCCAGAGGAGCTAGCATCACCTTATAAGTTTTCTTACTCATTTTTTAGGTTTTCAAACCCCTCTTCTGTGTGCAGTGCTTGGGTAGTGACTATACCATCCCCTGACCCATTTACCCCATGGGTGTCTCCACATACTTTTTGGGTGCTCTCCTTAAGGAGACACAACACCGCTTCTGACCCACATAGGAATGTGAACCACAGGCCAACTAGGGCTGAGGAGATGGGCGCATTGTCCAGTATCACATGTGTAGTCTAACAGAGCTTACTTTGGGTAAGTGAGAATAGTGAGAGTTTTGGCCCATGTGAAAGGGGAATTACTGTATGCTAAACTGTTCACTTCATTTTCATTACCTTCTATGACATTTATGGAAATGACACGGCACAGATTATTGTTAGGGGTTCCATCACAGTCCCCTTGTGTAGCCGCACCGCCTCCACGCTCCCCTCATGTAAGCCCACTTTCCTAGTGTAACCGTATTGTCACCACACTCCCCACATGTAACCATACCACGGTTCGAAAAGTGTCATAATAGAGCCTTAAAGGGGTTCTGTCATTAAAAACAAAAAAATATATACTTGCCTATTGCTCCCCAGGCAGCCTGCTTACCTCTTCTTCTTATCCCAAATCTTCTCCTGGAGCCGCTTGTCACTTCGGTCACGTGACCTCCATCAACCTGATTTTCCTCCATCCGGTCAAAAAGCGTACATTGCGCTACCTTCCGCTTCCTTCAGGTCAATGTACACATACGTCACTAGTGACGTATGCGTACATTGCCTTCTCAGGAAGCGCGGAATGAAAGCAGCCGTGCGAGACAATGGCGCGACTGCGCATGCAGCTATCCTGGAGATAGCTATAGTCTATGGAATATACACGGGCTTTAGCCTTGGCAGTCGTCGTCATTAAAATCTATGTATAGCTACCTGCCATGCTGTCCATTGGTTTCTACAGTAACATTGCAGCGCCCTCTATTAGTTTTACAGAAACGTGCTGCACCTATGCTCCCTTTAATATATGATCCCCAGATAGGGGACGTATCAGATGCAACACGCTCAGGCAGCACTCCGGGCGCACCCACAATGCACTGAGGGAGCTGGAAGACCTTTGCATAGCCCCACCCAACGCTTTCTCAACCGCGCCCCCTCACATCCTCCTCAGTCCTTCCTCTTGCACCGTGCTCACGCATCCTAGGCTTGCAGAGCCTGCAGGACTCGTCACCTCCCTACGCAGGATGGTTAAGCAGGCGATGACACTAGAAGCAAGCACTAGTTTGCCTCTGAAGGTGCGTCCGTCGGTCGTTTTGAGAGATCTCTTTTGGTGGACGCATTTCGAGTGGGGACGGACGGAAACTTTTTCCCAAAAATGAGGAAAATTGGCTTCGACCCCATAGGGCTTTATTGGCTTCCCCTGGGCTGGCATTAGTAGACCCTAGTAAGAATAAGAATAGATCAGCATGGTCATCTGAAGAAGTTTAAATGTACAGCAGGCCTTTTTTTTTTTTTTCCCGCCATACATAAATAAATCCATCCATCCATCCATCCATAACTATAGATTATATAGAGAAATAAATCTTGCTATTTGTATAGCGATAGATAGATAGTGTAGATTATAGACATACATTATATCCAGATGATAGATTTTAGATTATTTATATCTATGTAGATTCTATCATCTATATTAATTATATAATAGATCTATGGATTATCTATCTATCTATCAATCAATAGATCTATTATATAATCAACATACATTATAGAATCTACATATATACATAATACAGCTATATGTGTTTGTGTATGTATGTAGATATATATATATCTCATCTAAAATCTATCTTTTATCTATATGCACAAAATCTATAATTCAGATATAATCTATATCTATAATCTACATAATTAATAAATAAATAGATAGATTCATTCATACATACATACATACACACACACTGTATGCAAATGAGCCAGGTGTCTGGCAGGCTGATGTCACTGCATTGTGATGTCATCAATTTAGAAGTATAAATACCAGACTTGGCAGCCATGTTAGTCAGTCTTCGCTGCAGCTCGGAGACGGGAGGTGGGGAACCCCTATCTCCTCCGAGAAGCCACAGAACTGGATCCTTTTTATTTTTAGCAGAGTGCATTTTGAATGCAGCACACAAGGGGGAGACAGCGGCCTACCAAAATCCAGTTGGCTGCCGCTGTGGCCTATTTTTTTTTTTTTTTTTTTAAAAAGGTAGGTTCTGTCCTTCCACGGTGAGGAATAGGCAGGGATGTTCCGTTTTTGCCAGCTGGGGAATGCTTATAGGCAAGGCCTTATTCCTGGTGGTGCATGTAACGTCAGACCAAGTTTCAGACATGCAGCAGCGGCACCAGCAGCATTCAGTCAGTCAGTGGCTCGCAAACGTTTCCCATGCAAGTTTACATTAAACAGACACATTTCTTTATTTCCTTTATTGACTGCGGTCTTTATCGAGCGGTTGAACTGTTGCTGTGTCTAGGCATTGAATAAAGCAATACATCCTTTTAAAGTAGACATCCGTTCATTGGAGTTCTTTGCTCCCCGAATGTCGCTCCATCTATAAGCGTTGGCTCTGAAGCACGCATCAGGGGCCAGCCTGCATGCTTGCCGCTTTTGAACTAGCAGCGACTGTAGGTCACTCACACAGGCTGGTTGGAATGGCCTAGCATTATCCTAATCCGGAGGTGTAACTTGAAGCTGTGGGGCCCCAGTACGAAGTCTGGAACTGGGCCCCCAACTATAAAGCTTCATTGATAGCATTGGTTTACAATGTGGGAAAGAGAGACTTTATGGGCCCCCTAGGGCTCCGGGCCCCAGGTGCGACCGCACCCACTGTACATACGCCCATGACCCGAATACGTGGAGCATACAGACGTAAGGTGTGTGTGTTGTTGCTTTGCTTCCAGTTAAAATCGCGATTTTGCGCGATTGCGATTTTAACATTACAAGTCCCATAGACCCCTGCAGAAAAAAAACTGCTGCGAATTTCGCAGTGAAAAAAAAAACTGTAGTGGGTAGTCACCTTTATGGGCTGAATAAAACAGCCATTCTGTCGAACATACAATTTGTCCGGCTGCTGTGGCGTCTTGGGAAGTGTCATGTCTCATCTACCTGACTCTATTCATTGTCATGTATAACCTGTACTGTATCTGCAAGTGTTTGCCTTCTTTAGTGTGTCCCTTCTGGTTCTCTGTACCCCCTGTATTGCATAACTCCTCCTTTTCCTCCTGCTAGGGAGTTTCCTGTCTATAGCCTATGTGCTAGGTCTCTACTCTGTGCTTTGGCTAATCATCATTCTTTTTATCTACTGCTGAATGTGCATTATACAAGATTTCTACCTGAATAAACCCTGGAATCTTCTCCCATGCCTCTGCAGTGGAGTTGGATGCTGTCTGACAACATATATCTTCTGTGAGTACTGGTTCATAACTACAAGAGAAGTTACTTCAGCCGATACGCTTACAGCCATGTTATTGAGTCAGAATAGGAAGATAGGCCAGTACATTTCTGCCCACTTCCATCTCCAATGGAGACTGGCTGTAAATGGCAGCCGTACATGAGTATTTATGGTTCCAAGCTGTACGTGTCATAATAGAGCCTTAATGACATCACCAGTCAGCTTCAACTGTCAGACATCCAGGGTTATTGCATACAGTCTATCTATCTATCTATCTATCTATCTATCTATCTATCTATCTATCTATCTATCTATCTATCTATCTATCTGTCTGTGTATAGATAAATATCTATATAAATATATAGAAATACATATATATCGATATATATTTTTATGGATTTCTACCCAAATATATGGATGTATACATATATAGATATATAGTCATGTAAGGCTGAAGAAAAGACGTGCCGTGCGTATAATTTCTTCAGCCTATGATGCGTTTTATTTTCATTATTCTCAGTATTGCTAGGATCTTCCCGGTATAATATATAGCAACCAATCGCAGCACAGCTTTCATGTAACCTGAGTAGTATAAGAAGTATCAACCAATCACAGCACAGCTTTCATGTTGCCTCAGCAGTATAATATATAGCAACCAATCACAGCACAGCTTTCATGTTACCTTAACAGTATAAAAAATAGCAACCAATCACAGCACAGCTTTCATTTTACCTCAGCATTGGCTGCGGAATCTGCTTTTTTTTTTTTCAATAACCAACGCATCGGGTAAAATTGGCGCGACTTTCCCGCCGGTTTGAAACCACCCTAGAGAAAATTAGGGCAAAAAGATGGAGAACTGGGAGGTGACCCGCTAATCTCTATGGTGCTGTAATTTGGGTAAATCCAATAGGAGGTGCAGCACGTTTCTGTAAAACCAATAGAGGGCGCTGTTATGTTACTGTAGAAACCAATGGACAGCATGGCAGAGGGGCGGAGAGGGGGTGGAGAGGAGGCAGAGAGGAGGTGGGAGCTCAGTTCTCGCTCCTGGCTCTTCCAGCCTCCCCCCCCCCCCCCCCTGCAGATGAGGACGACGTATATCGGCTCGGCGTGAAAACCGAGCCGATATACGTTCGTGTGAATGCACCCTAAGCCAGAAGCCTGCTGCACACTGAGGAGGGGCAATCACCATGAAACAGTCTGTCTGTGCATGGCTTCCTGGCTTGGTTTAATATTCCCAATCATTGTTAAGGCTTGTGATAAATCACTTGGATTTGAAGGAATGCTGCATCCAATAGATGGCGCTATAGAGGTATTTTCTTATCCTTATTTGCATAGATATCCCAGAGGAGCTAGCATCACCTTATAAGTTTTCTTACTCATTTTTTAGGTTTTCAAACCCCTCTTCTGTGTGCAGTGCTTGGGTAGTGACTATACCATCCCCTGACCCATTTACCCCATGGGTGTCTCCACATACTTTTTGGGTGCTCTCCTTAAGGAGACACAACACCGCTTCTGACCCACATAGGAATGTGAACCACAGGCCAACTAGGGCTGAGGATGGGTGCATTGTCCAGTATCACATGTGTAGTCTACCAGAGCTTACTTTGGGTAAGTGAGAATAGTGAGAGTTTTGGCCCATGTGAAAGGGGAATTACTGTATGCTAAACTGTTCACTTCATTTTCATTACCTTCTATGACATTTATGGAAATGACACGGCACAGATTATTGTTAGGGGTTCCATCACAGTCCCCTTGTGTAGCCGCACCGCCTCCACGCTCCCCTCATGTAAGCCCACTTTCCTAGTGTAACCGTATTGTCACCACACTCCCCACATGTAACCATACCACGGTTCGAAAAGTGTCATAATAGAGCCTTAAAGGGGTTCTGTCATTAAAAACAAAAAAATATATACTTGCCTATTGCTCCCCAGGCAGCCTGCTTACCTCTTCTTCTTATCCCAAATCTTCTCCTGGAGCCGCTTGTCACTTCGGTCACGTGACCTCCATCAACCTGATTTTCCTCCATCCGGTCAAAAAGCGTACATTGCGCTACCTTCCGCTTCCTTCAGGTCAATGTACACATACGTCACTAGTGACGTATGCGTACATTGCCTTCTCAGGAAGCGCGGAATGAAAGCAGCCGTGCGAGACAATGGCGCGACTGCGCATGCAGCTATCCTGGAGATAGCTATAGTCTATGGAATATACACGGGCTTTAGCCTTGGCAGTCGTCGTCATTAAAATCTATGTATAGCTACCTGCCATGCTGTCCATTGGTTTCTACAGTAACATTGCAGCGCCCTCTATTAGTTTTACAGAAACGTGCTGCACCTATGCTCCCTTTAATATATGATCCCCAGATAGGGGACGTATCAGATGCAACACGCTCAGGCAGCACTCCGGGCGCACCCACAATGCACTGAGGGAGCTGGAAGACCTTTGCATAGCCCCACCCAACGCTTTCTCAACCGCGCCCCCTCACATCCTCCTCAGTCCTTCCTCTTGCACCGTGCTCACGCATCCTAGGCTTGCAGAGCCTGCAGGACTCGTCACCTCCCTACGCAGGATGGTTAAGCAGGCGATGATACTAGAAGCAAGCACTAGTTTGCCTCTGAAGGTGCGTCCGTCGGTCGTTTTGAGAGATCTCTTTTGGTGGACGCATTTCGAGTGGGGACGGACGGAAACTTTTTCCCAAAAATGAGGAAAATTGGCTTCGACCCCATAGGGCTTTATTGGCTTCCCCTGGGCTGGCATTAGTAGACCCTAGTAAGAATAAGAATAGATCAGCATGGTCATCGGAAGAAGTTTAAATGTACAGCAGGCCTTTTTTTTTTTTTTCCCGCCATACATAAATAAATCCATCCATCCATCCATCCATAACTATAGATTATATAGAGAAATAAATCTTGCTATTTGTATAGCGATAGATAGTGTAGATTATAGACATACATTATATCCAGATGATAGATTTTAGATTATTTATATCTATGTAGATTCTATCATCTATATTAATTATATAATAGATTTATGGATTATCTATCTATCTATCAATCAATAGATCTATTATATAATCAACATACATTATAGAATCTACATATATACATAATACAGCTATATGTGTTTGTGTATGTATGTAGATATATATATATCTCATCTAAAATCTATCTTTTATCTATATGCACAAAATCTATAATTCAGATATAATCTATATCTATAATCTACATAATTAATAAATAAATAGATAGATTCATTCATACATACATACATACACACACACTGTATGCAAATGAGCCAGGTGTCTGGCAGGCTGATGTCACTGCATTGTGATGTCATCAATTTAGAAGTATAAATACCAGACTTGGCAGCCATGTTAGTCAGTCTTCGCTGCAGCTCGGAGACGGGAGGTGGGGAACCCCTATCTCCTCCGAGAAGCCACAGAACTGGATCCTTTTTATTTTTAGCAGAGTGCATTTTGAATGCAGCACACAAGGGGGAGACAGCGGCCTACCAAAATCCAGTTGGCTGCCGCTGTGGCCTATTTTTTTTTTTTTTTTTAAAAAAAGGTAGGTTCTGTCCTTCCACGGTGAGGAATAGGCAGGGATGTTCCGTTTTTGCCAGCTGGGGAATGCTTATAGGCAAGGCCTTATTCCTGGTGGTGCATGTAACGTCAGACCAAGTTTCAGACATGCAGCAGCGGCACCAGCAGCATTCAGTCAGTCAGTGGCTCGCAAACGTTTCCCATGCAAGTTTACATTAAACAGACACATTTCTTTATTTCCTTTATTGACTGCGGTCTTTATCGAGCGGTTGAACTGTTGCTGTGTCTAGGCATTGAATAAAGCAATACATCCTTTTAAAGTAGACATCCGTTCATTGGAGTTCTTTGCTCCCCGAATGTCGCTCCATCTATAAGCGTTGGCTCTGAAGCACGCATCAGGGGCCAGCCTGCATGCTTGCCGCTTTTGAACTAGCAGCGACTGTAGGTCACTCACACAGGCTGGTTGGAATGGCCTAGCATTATCCTAATCCGGAGGTGTAACTTGAAGCTGTGGGGCCCCAGTACGAAGTCTGGAACTGGGCCCCCAACTATAAAGCTTCATTGATAGCATTGGTTTACAATGTGGGAAAGAGAGACTTTATGGGCCCCCTAGGGCTCCGGGCCCCAGGTGCGACCGCACCCACTGTACATACGCCCATGACCCGAATACGTGGAGCATACAGACGTAAGGTGTGTGTGTTGTTGCTTTGCTTCCAGTTAAAATCGCGATTTTGCGCGATTGCGATTTTAACATTACAAGTCCCATAGACCCCTGCAGAAAAAAAACTGCTGCGAATTTCGCAGTGAAAAAAAAAACTGTAGTGGGTAGTCACCCTTATGGGCTGAATAAAACAGCCATTCTGTCGAACATACAATTTGTCCGGCTGCTGTGGCGTCTTGGGAAGTGTCATGTCTCATCTACCTGACTCTATTCATTGTCATGTATAACCTGTACTGTATCTGCAAGTGTTTGCCTTCTTTAGTGTGTCCCTTCTGGTTCTCTGTACCCCCTGTATTGCATAACTCCTCCCCTTCCTCCTGCTAGGGAGTTTCCTGTCTATGGCCTATGTGCTAGGTCTCTACTCTGTGCTTTGGCTAATCATCATTCTTTTTATCTACTGCTGAATGTGCATTATACAAGATTTCTACCTGAATAAACCCTGGAATCTTCTCGCATGCCTCTGCAGTCGAGTTGGATGCTGTCTGACAACATATATCTTCTGTGAGTACTGGTTCATAACTACAAGAGAAGTTACTTCAGCCGATACGCTTACAGCCATGTTATTGAGTCAGAATAGGAAGATAGGCCAGTACATTTCTGCCCACTTCCATCTCCAATGGAGACTGGCTGTAAATGGCAGCCGTACATGAGTATTTATGGTTCCAAGCTGTACGTGTCATAATAGAGCCTTAATGACATCACCAGTCAGCTTCAACTGTCAGACATCCAGGGTTATTGCATACAGTCTATCTATCTATCTATCTATCTATCTATCTATCTATCTATCTATCTATCTATCTATCTATCTATCTATCTGTCTGTGTATAGATAAATATCTATATAAATATATAGAAATACATATATATCGATATATATTTTTATGGATTTCTACCCAAATATATGGATGTATACATATATAGATATATAGTCATGTAAGGCTGAAGAAAAGACGTGCCGTGCGTATAATTTCTTCAGCCTATGATGCGTTTTATTTTCATTATTCTCAGTATTGCTAGGATCTTCCCGGTATAATATATAGCAACCAATCGCAGCACAGCTTTCATGTAACCTGAGTAGTATAAGAAGTATCAACCAATCACAGCACAGCTTTCATGTTGCCTCAGCAGTATAATATATAGCAACCAATCACAGCACAGCTTTCATGTTACCTTAACAGTATAAAAAATAGCAACCAATCACAGCACAGCTTTCATTTTACCTCAGCATTGGCTGCGGAATCTGCTTTTTTTTTTTTCAATAACCAACGCATCGGGTAAAATTGGCGCGACTTTCCCGCCGGTTTGAAACCACCCTAGAGAAAATTAGGGCAAAAAGATGGAGAACTGGGAGGTGACCCGCTAATCTCTATGGTGCTGTAATTTGGGTAAATCCAATAGGAGGTGCAGCACGTTTCTGTAAAACCAATAGAGGGCGCTGTTATGTTACTGTAGAAACCAATGGACAGCATGGCAGAGGGGCGGAGAGGGGGTGGAGAGGAGGCAGAGAGGAGGTGGGAGCTCAGTTCTCGCTCCTGGCTCTTCCAGCCTCCCCCCCCCCCCCCCCTGCAGATGAGGACGACGTATATCGGCTCGGCGTGAAAACCGAGCCGATATACGTTCGTGTGAATGCACCCTAAGCCAGAAGCCTGCTGCACACTGAGGAGGGGCAATCACCATGAAACAGTCTGTCTGTGCATGGCTTCCTGGCTTGGTTTAATATTCCCAATCATTGTTAAGGCTTGTGATAAATCACTTGGATTTGAAGGAATGCTGCATCCAATAGATGGCGCTATAGAGGTATTTTCTTATCCTTATTTGCATAGATATCCCAGAGGAGCTAGCATCACCTTATAAGTTTTCTTACTCATTTTTTAGGTTTTCAAACCCCTCTTCTGTGTGCAGTGCTTGGGTAGTGACTATACCATCCCCTGACCCATTTACCCCATGGGTGTCTCCACATACTTTTTGGGTGCTCTCCTTAAGGAGACACAACACCGCTTCTGACCCACATAGGAATGTGAACCACAGGCCAACTAGGGCTGAGGATGGGTGCATTGTCCAGTATCACATGTGTAGTCTACCAGAGCTTACTTTGGGTAAGTGAGAATAGTGAGAGTTTTGGCCCATGTGAAAGGGGAATTACTGTATGCTAAACTGTTCACTTCATTTTCATTACCTTCTATGACATTTATGGAAATGACACGGCACAGATTATTGTTAGGGGTTCCATCACAGTCCCCTTGTGTAGCCGCACCGCCTCCACGCTCCCCTCATGTAAGCCCACTTTCCTAGTGTAACCGTATTGTCACCACACTCCCCACATGTAACCATACCACGGTTCGAAAAGTGTCATAATAGAGCCTTAAAGGGGTTCTGTCATTAAAAACAAAAAAATATATACTTGCCTATTGCTCCCCAGGCAGCCTGCTTACCTCTTCTTCTTATCCCAAATCTTCTCCTGGAGCCGCTTGTCACTTCGGTCACGTGACCTCCATCAACCTGATTTTCCTCCATCCGGTCAAAAAGCGTACATTGCGCTACCTTCCGCTTCCTTCAGGTCAATGTACACATACGTCACTAGTGACGTATGCGTACATTGCCTTCTCAGGAAGCGCGGAATGAAAGCAGCCGTGCGAGACAATGGCGCGACTGCGCATGCAGCTATCCTGGAGATAGCTATAGTCTATGGAATATACACGGGCTTTAGCCTTGGCAGTCGTCGTCATTAAAATCTATGTATAGCTACCTGCCATGCTGTCCATTGGTTTCTACAGTAACATTGCAGCGCCCTCTATTAGTTTTACAGAAACGTGCTGCACCTATGCTCCCTTTAATATATGATCCCCAGATAGGGGACGTATCAGATGCAACACGCTCAGGCAGCACTCCGGGCGCACCCACAATGCACTGAGGGAGCTGGAAGACCTTTGCATAGCCCCACCCAACGCTTTCTCAACCGCGCCCCCTCACATCCTCCTCAGTCCTTCCTCTTGCACCGTGCTCACGCATCCTAGGCTTGCAGAGCCTGCAGGACTCGTCACCTCCCTACGCAGGATGGTTAAGCAGGCGATGATACTAGAAGCAAGCACTAGTTTGCCTCTGAAGGTGCGTCCGTCGGTCGTTTTGAGAGATCTCTTTTGGTGGACGCATTTCGAGTGGGGACGGACGGAAACTTTTTCCCAAAAATGAGGAAAATTGGCTTCGACCCCATAGGGCTTTATTGGCTTCCCCTGGGCTGGCATTAGTAGACCCTAGTAAGAATAAGAATAGATCAGCATGGTCATCGGAAGAAGTTTAAATGTACAGCAGGCCTTTTTTTTTTTTTTCCCGCCATACATAAATAAATCCATCCATCCATCCATCCATAACTATAGATTATATAGAGAAATAAATCTTGCTATTTGTATAGCGATAGATAGTGTAGATTATAGACATACATTATATCCAGATGATAGATTTTAGATTATTTATATCTATGTAGATTCTATCATCTATATTAATTATATAATAGATTTATGGATTATCTATCTATCTATCAATCAATAGATCTATTATATAATCAACATACATTATAGAATCTACATATATACATAATACAGCTATATGTGTTTGTGTATGTATGTAGATATATATATATCTCATCTAAAATCTATCTTTTATCTATATGCACAAAATCTATAATTCAGATATAATCTATATCTATAATCTACATAATTAATAAATAAATAGATAGATTCATTCATACATACATACATACACACACACTGTATGCAAATGAGCCAGGTGTCTGGCAGGCTGATGTCACTGCATTGTGATGTCATCAATTTAGAAGTATAAATACCAGACTTGGCAGCCATGTTAGTCAGTCTTCGCTGCAGCTCGGAGACGGGAGGTGGGGAACCCCTATCTCCTCCGAGAAGCCACAGAACTGGATCCTTTTTATTTTTAGCAGAGTGCATTTTGAATGCAGCACACAAGGGGGAGACAGCGGCCTACCAAAATCCAGTTGGCTGCCGCTGTGGCCTATTTTTTTTTTTTTTTTTAAAAAAAGGTAGGTTCTGTCCTTCCACGGTGAGGAATAGGCAGGGATGTTCCGTTTTTGCCAGCTGGGGAATGCTTATAGGCAAGGCCTTATTCCTGGTGGTGCATGTAACGTCAGACCAAGTTTCAGACATGCAGCAGCGGCACCAGCAGCATTCAGTCAGTCAGTGGCTCGCAAACGTTTCCCATGCAAGTTTACATTAAACAGACACATTTCTTTATTTCCTTTATTGACTGCGGTCTTTATCGAGCGGTTGAACTGTTGCTGTGTCTAGGCATTGAATAAAGCAATACATCCTTTTAAAGTAGACATCCGTTCATTGGAGTTCTTTGCTCCCCGAATGTCGCTCCATCTATAAGCGTTGGCTCTGAAGCACGCATCAGGGGCCAGCCTGCATGCTTGCCGCTTTTGAACTAGCAGCGACTGTAGGTCACTCACACAGGCTGGTTGGAATGGCCTAGCATTATCCTAATCCGGAGGTGTAACTTGAAGCTGTGGGGCCCCAGTACGAAGTCTGGAACTGGGCCCCCAACTATAAAGCTTCATTGATAGCATTGGTTTACAATGTGGGAAAGAGAGACTTTATGGGCCCCCTAGGGCTCCGGGCCCCAGGTGCGACCGCACCCACTGTACATACGCCCATGACCCGAATACGTGGAGCATACAGACGTAAGGTGTGTGTGTTGTTGCTTTGCTTCCAGTTAAAATCGCGATTTTGCGCGATTGCGATTTTAACATTACAAGTCCCATAGACCCCTGCAGAAAAAAAACTGCTGCGAATTTCGCAGTGAAAAAAAAAACTGTAGTGGGTAGTCACCCTTATGGGCTGAATAAAACAGCCATTCTGTCGAACATACAATTTGTCCGGCTGCTGTGGCGTCTTGGGAAGTGTCATGTCTCATCTACCTGACTCTATTCATTGTCATGTATAACCTGTACTGTATCTGCAAGTGTTTGCCTTCTTTAGTGTGTCCCTTCTGGTTCTCTGTACCCCCTGTATTGCATAACTCCTCCCCTTCCTCCTGCTAGGGAGTTTCCTGTCTATGGCCTATGTGCTAGGTCTCTACTCTGTGCTTTGGCTAATCATCATTCTTTTTATCTACTGCTGAATGTGCATTATACAAGATTTCTACCTGAATAAACCCTGGAATCTTCTCGCATGCCTCTGCAGTCGAGTTGGATGCTGTCTGACAACATATATCTTCTGTGAGTACTGGTTCATAACTACAAGAGAAGTTACTTCAGCCGATACGCTTACAGCCATGTTATTGAGTCAGAATAGGAAGATAGGCCAGTACATTTCTGCCCACTTCCATCTCCAATGGAGACTGGCTGTAAATGGCAGCCGTGCATGAGTATTTATGGTTCCAAGCTGTACGTGTCATAATAGAGCCTTAATGACATCACCAGTCAGCTTCAACTGTCAGACATCCAGGGTTATTGCATACAGTCTATCTATCTATCTATCTATCTATCTATCTATCTGTCTGTGTATAGATAAATATCTATATAAATATATAGAAATACATATATATCGATATATATTTTTATGGATTTCTACCCAAATATATGGATGTATACATATATAGATATATAGTCATGTAAGGCTGAAGAAAAGACGTGCCGTGCGTATAATTTCTTCAGCCTATGATGCGTTTTATTTTCATTATTCTCAGTATTGCTAGGATCTTCCCGGTATAATATATAGCAACCAATCGCAGCACAGCTTTCATGTAACCTGAGTAGTATAAGAAGTATCAACCAATCACAGCACAGCTTTCATGTTGCCTCAGCAGTATAATATATAGCAACCAATCACAGCACAGCTTTCATGTTACCTTAACAGTATAAAAAATAGCAACCAATCACAGCACAGCTTTCATTTTACCTCAGCATTGGCTGCGGAATCTGCTTTTTTTTTTTTCAATAACCAACGCATCGGGTAAAATTGGCGCGACTTTCCCGCCGGTTTGAAACCACCCTAGAGAAAATTAGGGCAAAAAGATGGAGAACTGGGAGGTGACCCGCTAATCTCTATGGTGCTGT